>NC_135506.1:68120271-68255271 GCF_052857255.1 Amblyomma americanum | reverse complement strand
TATGATGACGATAATTATTACGTCGATTGACGGTGAGAAGGAGTAACTGCATTTAAAGCCGCTTTTTCTCCAAGACCTAAGCTATAGTAGGGTCCGGCCTGCGACAAGTACTTTTTGCCATAAATTCTAGTTACAGTTCCACCGACGGGTTAAAGTTGCAAAGAATAAAGCACAGATTCGAGGAGAGCAATTTGCTTAGAGTGTGGTTCACATGTGTTTCACAGTCAAGGACAAAAACATTTTGACGCGTAGATGTGGTCCAAATCAAAACTACGTTCGATAAAAACGCTCCCGATTGCCGAGAGCACCTTAGTATAAAGAGTTATGCGACTAATCTTACTACGTCTGCAAGATATATGAAGACTGTTTGAAGAGACTTAGAGGTAAGAGTTTACAAAATTCGATATGTCGGATGCCAGAGCTCAGTTGTCTATAGAGAAGCGTGGGACTCGTTCCAGTCTGATCGGTGCTTTCTTCGGGTAAATTGTATTGAAAATCATGTCATTTATTGGAGTAATCATGAAGAATATAATGTCACGATTTTCTGCTGATATTTGAATCAACAATTCATCTTGTTTCAGTAATCAAAAGTACCTCAGTCATGAGAAATAGAATACTACGTTTCTGCCATCCACCACAGTTGGCTAGAAAGCGTGCATTCCTTTCAAAAGTACCTCAGTCATGAGAAATGAAATACTACGTTTCTGCCCTCCACCACAGTTGGCTAGAAAGCGTGCATTCCTTTCAAAAGTACCTCAGTCATGAGAAATGGAATACTACGTTCCTGCCCTCCACCACAGTTGGCTAGAAAGCGTGCATTCCTTTCAAAAGTACCTGAGTCATGAGAAATGGAATACTACGTTTCTGCCCTCCATCACAGTTGGCTAGAAGGCGTGCATTCCTTTCAAAAGTACCTCAGTCATGAGAAATGGAATACTACGTTTCTGCCCTCCACCACAGTTGGCTAGAAAGCGTGCATTCCTTTCAAAAGTACCTCAGTCATGAGAAATGGAATACTACGTTTCTGCCCTCCACCACAGTTGGCTAGAAAGCGTGCATTCCTTTCAAAAGTACCTCAGTCATGAGAAATGGAATACTACGTTTCTGCCCTCCACCACAGTTGGCTAGAAGGCGTGCATTCCTTTCAAAAGTACCTCAGTCATGAGAAATGGAATACTACGTTTCTGCCCTCCACCACAGTTGGCTAGAAAGCGTGCATGCCTTCACGTCCTGCCAAAATAAAATAAAAAAGTTAATTGGTGCGCGAAAGGGGATCACCTAACATTTTAAATTTGTACAGGCTATGTTGCTGGGCGAGTTGGTGGTAATCGAACATCATGGAATCGCAGCGCTAGCAGACAAGGACTCAGGGAGGACACAAAGCTCAGCGCAAGTGTGTGTTTGTGTCCTCCCTGTGGCTTTGTCTGCTAGCGCTGCGATTCCATGATGTTCCATTTGTAGCATTGCTAGTATGTCAATTTTTTCAAGCGTAACAAAATAAGGCATTTAACGCCACCTTAATTTCTCTAACAAGCTCTTCGTGCAACGGGGTATATTAACTCAGAGGGGGAGGTGGTCACTTGTCCCTGGCTCATTTCCCTGTTTCAAGGGAGAGTACTGCCTCAGTAAATAGGCACGCATCTTCCCGAGTCGCACACTCTCCCCACGCCTGATTCTGTGCGGCCGAACTTCGTTCTATCTTTTCTTTCTCTACAAAAAAAAATTAAATGTTCTTCAGGTTGCCGTCTTGCCCAAGACTCTGGCCCGGAACTCTCCCTCGTTTCCCTATGCACACGCATGGAGCACACCCAAGGTCGCCCCTTATTATTCCCCACCCACTGTTTACTTCCGGAATGCATTTCCTGTCGGCGTACGGCTTTCCGCTGGGCGCGCGATTACGTTTCCCTTTCACAGTCCCAACGCTTTCTCCCGGCCTCCGCTTTCTTACTGGTTTCTTTCCCGGCCTCCCGCCAGAGCGCCTCTCTTCACTTATCCTTTTTCCCTCCGCACTTTTCCCATTTTCCCCATTTTCGTTTCCGAACCTAGTGCAAAACGCCCGCAGTGAGCGCCATTTCCTCGGCGTAAATCTTGTGCCCGCGGAGGCGACCTTGAGGCGATTCACAATGCGTGGCATCCCACCGCAAGAGGGCGGGGGGGACTCTGAAGCCCGGCTTTGAGTCCGGGCTGCTGCCTTGTTTCCCCATGCGTCCCGAAGAAGGGAACATACATAAGGAGGTATCTGGATGCGCGGGGAGGGGAAAAACAAATCGGATTACGGGTCGAAGTATAGAGAAGGCCCCCCCTGAAATCGGCGCCGAGCTGCGGGCGTTTACAACCGGGAGCAAACGCAGTGCCGCGTGATGCAGCTCGAGCGCTTTCAAGCGTTCACACTGCGGCAAAATTGTCTCTTCTCTCATTATTTTTTGCTTTTTTCCCTTTTGAGCATTCCCGCGCGATTGCTTACATATACTGCAGCACCGTTGGCGCAAAATGGCGGGAAAAGGCGAAGCTACGCGTTCTGCGATAGGCGGATTCATATGTAAAACACTGACGAGAGAGATTTATGATTTTTTTTTGCTTTTGCCGATATTCATCGCCACAGCGCATGGTAGCTCACATGCGTTTTCTCCCTCTTCTTTTCCTCTGTGAACTGGGAGTATTTCGAGTTTGACAGGTTGGCTTTTGGTTTTCCTTCTGAAAAAATTCTCCCGTGTGACCCTTTTTCCCTCCTTAACTTTGGAACCGGAAAGAGCTAGTACAGATGATGCTGGTGCAACGAGGACAGCCAGAAGTTAGAAAGAATTACCTTTGTACTTTCTATTGTTGTGAATGAACGAGAGAACACGTGTTTTTGTTAAAGGACAGACGCTGTTTGGGGAAAACGAGAGCTTCATTGTTCTTAGATGTGCAGCACCTACAGTCCCGCATATGCCCTACTGGGTATACAGGCAAGTTAGTAAACTAACGTAAGAGCAGTAAGGGAAGGCCAAACACGAAGGAAGGACGCTCCGTATTGTTCGAGTACTTGACATCAACAGCATTTCAGAATTATCTAACTGATGGGCGAACACATACATCTGTTCGTTTGTGCCAAAAGAAATTTATCGCCTTCGCGAGAATTAAAATAAAAGGATCAGGAAATGAGTCGCGTGGATTAGTGATCGTTGACGATATTCTGTATAAATGTTTATGGTTAATGTAGGTTTAACGTCCCAAAGCGACGCAGGCTATGAGCGACGTCGTAGTGAAGGGCTCCGGAAATTTCGACCACCTAAGGTTCTTTAACGTGCACTGACGTCGCACAGTTTACGGGCCTCTAACATTTCGCCACCATCAAAATTCGACAACCGCGGCCGGGATCGAACCCGGCTCTTTCGGGTCAGCAGCCGAGCGCCATAACCTCTGGACCACTACGGCGGCAGTTCTTTAAATGAAACAGTTGGGACAGTTCTGTACATTATGGTGACGATGCTATGTAAATCACCATCATCACCATTGTCATCATCATCGCAATTACTATTGTCTATAGAGTGAAATAATTTTACAAGGGAAGTAAGTGTGAGCGGTAATTCAGCCTTGATATAAAAGTAGAGCATTCCTGCTAAATAAAAGCTCAACTATTGAAAACTGCTGATTGCCGAGATACATTCAGTTACTTATCTTCTTGGGGTATAGATAAACATCTACGCTGTTCTCCTCATACCTCAGCGCACGGAATCGAGCGCATGACCTTTAGCCTGAAGCATTTAAAATTGATTCATCGCAAGAGTTGGTCATATTTGATAATGGTCGACACCGATGACAGCATATATGCGTGTACATTACTTTACTATGCGAACAACACTGAAAGAAAGCCATTTATAATGAAACAGATCTGTACGTTATACTCAGTGTGATACTTCGTAAACCACCGAGGTTCCAAAATTATCTTTTTAGCAGTTTGTGTGGAGAACTTGCAAGGATACCCGGAACGAGGATAGTAACAAGGAAAGCTTCGATTTTTTTTCTGCTGAAAGGGTTTGGTAAGCGCTTAGGTGCCAGTAAGCACCCACTCGAAGAGGTTTCTTCCGAAATATGAAAATGAAAATATCAGACTGGTATTGTTTTCGTACTTTTCTTTCAGTCTTATCTTCAGTGCTTACGGCCTAATGTGTTAAGCACTGTGTGTTGAAGTTATATTTGTGCACAAGTGAGCTCTTGTTGATCAGTTCACACTCAGAATGCACCACGGAGTAAGAGCCCCCGCCAAGATGCCACCTTATCGCCGAAAGATTTTCCTGTCTACGGAATGCTTCACAGCGTTTCAAAAAACTTGTGCGAGTAAAGTTTATCACAGTCAGGACAAACAGGGAATCGTGAAAAGGATAGATACATTTTGTTAGAATAAAGTAATTTCTTTGTTTCCTTCCATTCTGCTAGTGATTATTAAATAATTTCGCCACTACTCGGTCGGCCGCTCTATTTCCCAAGCAAACTTGTCGCTTCATACGACGACATGCCACAAAGGAACTGAGCCTGTTTGGACCGTTCCATGGAGTTTTGTTCACTTTAGAAAGAGAAGAAAGAAACGTTGCCTATTTTTTCTTCTCTTTTCAACGTTCCTCCTCGTTATTCCTGATCCACAAACGATCTGAATCACTCTGAGATTTTTCAAGTGTCGACTCTTCTACGGCCGTCCAGAATAGCGAGAGTTCCTCAAATTTGGACGAGGTCTGCAAGAGCCGCAAATGATCCCTACTTAATTAACGACGCAAGGCGCGCTCTAACGGGCAGATTCACCGACGAGTGCGGCCTCTTATTAACATATATTTACCATAATTTTCACTGAACCTGGCAAAAAAAAAAGTTGGCCCCTTTCAAAGCTCGTATGGGCTCGATAAACTGCCCAAGAGCTACCCAAAAGGAAGCAAGATACTGCGTGAAGCAATATTCCATTCTTTAGACCCGTGATGTTTCTATTCGCACTATAACACCATTGGCAACACGGCCTTCCTGAGCCTACTTTTTCTAGCTACACACTGCTGTAGAGTCGTTTCTGAGGGACTTACGGCTTGAGATAATTACTTGTATCCTATTGATGTTTCGCAATATCAGCCCAGATGTGAAGAAAGCAGTGGCAAAAACGAAGAGGATAGTGTCAGTGTGGTAGATGCTGTAGTCTTTTGAATTTATCCGACAGATCCGTTTGGTACAGGAAACTATGAAATGTAGCAAAATTCGAAACTGCCAAAATGCATGTTGACAAAAAATACTGCACGAAAATGCATCCCTCTGCCAAGCTTGGTTTCTGAGAAGTCGACATCTCCAACGGTAACTGGACCACAGAGAGGGTATGAAAGATCGCGATAGTTTCGCATTTCCAAACTGACTCAGTAGAGTTCAAAATCTTTCTATCTACGTGATGGTGATTCCCGTATCTCCCCTGAACTCTTTTGTAGGGCTCAGTTTCTGTGGATAGCTACATTGTCGCGTCGTTGCAGTATTACTGCAGACAGCCGCAGTTTTGGGTTTGCGGGCTAAGACGCCGTGTAGTACTGCTACCATTTGTTGAAGCCTTGTTTCAATTAGAAGTCTGAGAGCTTGATACCCACACTGCAGTTTTCTGCAGTCTATGGGCGCAAAAAACGCGCCTCCTGACCTTACATTTGTTATCCTGTTAGCGCTCCCAGCGCCACCTGCCTCTACCTTTGTTTGCCTTTCCATGTTTCACCATCTCTCACTAATTCGTCCGCCACTCGACTGCATCAGTCCGGAACAGGAGGCGTCGAGCACGCGCGTGCGCGTGTGGCGTCATCGCAGCACACAAATCGAGACCACACAGCCAAGGTCAGAAGGGACCCGCAGACTCCGTGCCCTTGTAGGTGAATCAAGGGGCGCACGCGCGCGTGATTTCTACAGAAAGGACGAGAGCGAGGGGTTCGGTGGGGCTTTCGGCTTTGTCCCGGGGTAGAGGAGGGGAGCTTGGTAAAGAGGGAACAGGAGTAGGAGTGTCGCACTGCGCTACCTGGTGGCGAGGGAAGCGGCAGTTCTTTCGCGCTCTATAGTAACTAACGTTCACATTTCCTTTTTTTTTAAATCCTCGAACGGGGACTTCCTGGACCTCCTCCCAAGCCTTACCCGTGTTCAGACGGCGCAGGGAAGGAAGAAAGACGGAACAAGGCCGGCTGGCTTTGTAATATATGGGTCATATTGAGACGGCTGCGGGCTGGGGATGGCTTGGGGAAAAGTGGGGTGCGCAGCCGCATGGTTTCTTCAAGGCCAGACGAGACACGGGTACGTTGTAGGCTTTAGGGTTGACATTTGCAGCCCATAATTTAGGTTCTGTGCTCTCTTCGCATTTAGTGAGCAGTATGAGAGTTTTGTCGGTATTAGTGACTGCGGTTCCTCTGGTGAAACAACGTGGCTCGTGTCATTCGCGTGATTTCATAGGGAACCGTGATGATGTGGTTAGTTGCGTTATTGCCTCAAACACCGGTAGAAATTGCGCTGGAAACACCAAGAGGGTTGAAGAGCAGCCATGTTGTTTGCTACGTGACATTAAGCCCTGCTACCACTGCAGGAAACTCGGCGCCGAGACAAATTTAAAACTCTGCCCGTGGTGATGAGAAAAATTTAGAGGGTTGCAAGAGGCCAGTAACCGTGGTTACCGTGCTGCAAACATTGGATGTGGAACCACGCACAAGGGAGCCCTGCAACAGGAGCGTGATTAGCACTGAATTAGAGATATGACATTGTGCCTACGTACTGAAGGCTAACTAAAAAAGAAAGAATACTGAGAACGATTTGCGTTATCCAAGTACATTCCACAGCAAAAGCTTACGAGATACGCGTACAACATGTATTTCGCCTGCAAGTATGAAGGGACGTGCGCACTTGTATTCTCCTTTCCTTCCTTTCGAACCAAGCATATCGTTCACTGCTATTGACTTCTAACGCAAATTTTTTCGGATAGCAAAAAATAATAATAAAACACATTTAGCGTCGTTGCCGTCTTGGCAGCCATGTTTCACGAAAACTTCCGAGTTGGGGAACCTTCTAGGCGCTTTTTGACTGTTCACAGATTCATATAGCAACCCGTAGACAAGTGTGTGCGTGGGTGGGAGGGAGGGGGGGAGGTATGTGTGTTGCTTTATTTTGATACTGTTCACTGTTTCTCTTCTTTAGGGGGCGCTGAATTTTATGTCTTTTCACTCCATAAACGAATAGCAACTGCCGACGGGACGCCAACGCACAGAACGGCACGAACTCATCCTGGACTGGTGCATGCGAAGGGCTAGGCCCCCAAAAAGAGACCTTGAATCCCAGTTCTGTCCTGTGCTCCGCTCTTTTTCCGCGGAAACCGTGAGCGAAGGGAAGAGGAAACAAAAAAGCAGAAACCAGTAAGCAGCGCGAAAGAAAGAAAAGAACGGAGTTTACGAAGCAGCACACTGAAACGTTGGAGAATCCCTGATTTTATAACCTTCGTTTCTTCCGGTACATATTTTAAAGTCGGCAGGCTGTACCGTTTTCTGGTTCCACCCCCCTCTCCTTCCCTCCTCATTCAAGTCGCTGTGAAGCGAGTAAAGTATAAGAGGTGGGTTATGGGAGCAGGCATAAAGATAGTAAGAAGACACGAGAAAAAAAAGACGTCTCGCCACGATAAAGAGGGGGAAGGGGAGAAAGAGAGAAAGACGAAGAAAGAGGTGGAAAGAGTTGAAAGAGGAGAAAGACCGGAAGTATGAAGAAAAGGCACGGGCTTTTGCCGCGGCTACAGCTATGTGGAGCTCGCGAGACTCGAGCCCGTTCCGGATAGCCGTGCCCGACTAGAGCGCGAAGCATAGCCCGCGCAGTGCGGCGCAAGATATTCGCCGTCGCTTCTTCGTCGCGATGCCCGTACGCTGCTGCTGGCTTCAGTTTACGCGGCGCGGAGCGAATTCGAGCAGTGGCGAGCTCTGTCGTAGCGAATCCGTGATTCGAACGGCTCTTGCCCGGTAGCACACGGGGTGTAGATATCACGAGGCGCCTTTTCTTTGCCGTTGTTTTAGTGATATTTTATTTTAGTCGCCTTAGGCGTGCGGAGAGCTTTAAGTAAGAGCGAGTTTTGTTCGCAGTTTGAAAATCGAGCATTGGCAACTTCCTTGCTCAATGATATGCGATAGGTGACCTCGGTTATTTCCGCTTACCGCAAATGCGTTGATGTCCACTCAAACTGAAAGGCATAAATGGCTCACTTTATCTGCGGTTTTTATATGCAACCCCTTGCCATCCCTGCATGTGCGCAGAAGACTTCATGTTGAAAAATTCGTGGCTTGGATAAACATGAAAACTGCGCTGGGTGAGTACCTTTCTCGACTTCCATGATTCTCTCACGTTCATTGTCGGCTTCATTTGTTTTTGTATCCTAAGCACGCTTCATGGTACGGCTTTTATTCCTCATTGCATGAAAATCATGTGTGGGCGCACTTGCTTGTTACTACACTTGCTGTTATTGTTGTTGTTGTTGTTGTTGTTACTGCTGTTGTTGTTGTTCCTTTTTTGTGTACTTGCATGATTTATACAAGCGCTCTTCTGCTTCCACTGCTTTTCAGTTCCCATTAGTGCCGGCATTTGCTGATGTTCTGTATTTGCTGATGTTTCTTTACTGCTTCTTTCTATGCGCTGTAACCACCGGCATCATACGTGGTGTTCCTTGTGCGTGTTGAGCATTTTTAGTGAGTTTGCTTTTTCAATATTTTTGCAACATCTCGTAGAGTAGCCTTTTTTTCTTCAGTTCCTACACCTCCTTTCCATTTCATGAAATAAGAAAAGTACATAGAATGATAACTATTCTTAGAATATGCATGTCTAAGTCTCAAGTACTTTTAACACAACACATTATTCTATGGCTTTATTCAGAAAACGGTGATTCAAGGCATAGTTTGAGATGGATTTATGAGTGTGATATGAAGTGACTCTGCTTTGTTTACAGTCTGCACGTTCATGTGTTCTTCCTCCTTTTTTTTATGGTTGGAAGTTTTCTTTCTGTGGAAGAGAGCAAATCGCTACGCTAGTAAAACTTGACGCAAGCTAGCATTCGTTGTATTACAAGATGGCCTTGAAGTAAAGTAGTTTTAATGCCAATATAGGTACGTTAGAAAACTGCCCAAACTTCCAAATTTACCCAACTTTGCTGACTGGCATGTTTTTTACCTTCAGTCTGTGCGCATTCGCAGTGTCAAGATTAAACGCGTAACGAATCATCTGAGTATATTTAGCAGTAAAACTTGCTGTCAGTATCGGCAATTAGACTTTGCAGCAGTCCCATTATACAGATGCGTCCAAGATTACGAAATACGGGGCAGTGTTATATACGCTGGGGGTATGTAATATCGAAATAGACGTCCATGACCAACGTCTTTTTCATTCCACCAACATTCTGTTAAAGCCCCTGTTTAGTTGCCTATAACACTCCTCATAGATAATAAGAGCCTAAATAACGACTTAACCTTTACCTAAAACGAGGTAAAGCCGAAGCAACATTGTAAATGTTATAATATTGCTTGGACTAGCATGTCGCTTAGCGCTGCAAAAGCTGCCCATAAAACATTTTGCAACATGAGAAAGTAGTTTCTAACCTTAAAACTCCTGTCCAGTCTATACAAACACTTTTTTTGTGGTGTGTTTTGTATTGGCGGGCCATTTCTGCATCTTGTGGCGAGGTTCATGAATACAAGATGTAGTCCCTTAAGAGTCGGTAGCCGTCTGCTTATTTTTGAACGAGTACAATACTGCGTTCTTGAGCCAAGGCCATACCGGAGTGATGAAGCTTTTTAAATACAGCCTGTATTGTTCAGTGGAAAGCAATAAATGACAACAAAATCCCTGAGTGAATCTCTGGCTCATAAACGTAGATGGAGCGAAAAAGAATCTCACGCGTTTCCAATTACGCGCTCAGGTTTCGTCAATAGCGACCGATGATCAATTCGGCGTTTTTACAGCTCGTACAATTCTTATTATCACTAGGCCGTTGCGGAAAGCGGTTTGCTTAATAGAAACCATTAAAGACGGTCTTTAGGTGATTTATGTACTAAGGAAAAACAAGCTTTGGGAAATCTAAATTGCACATAAACTTGATATGCTGATTTTTAATCTTTCATCCAAGAAAGACATACTATTAGCGCTGGAAGGCCCACATTTCACGGATTCTAAGCACAGACCACTGTCATATACAACATAAACTGGAATGCTGACATCGGAAGCTGAATTTGAATGGAGGATAAATGAAAAAATGAGCCTGTGTACTGGACGATACGAGAGCACATTAAATAACAAGGAGTCTAAATTAATCCGAAGCCCTCAACTATAGCGTCGCTCAGAGCTCACGCGTATATTCGGGACGTTAGACCCCACGCACCTGCCATACCATATGCCACGTATGCAGCCACTAACGTGAGCGGAAGGTTATCTGGTTGCCGATGTATAATCGCTGTGAGAATCACAGCTCTCTATCTTTTATGTGTGAATTAAAAAAAAAGGCCTTAGATATTGTTAGACCTTCTGCTCAAACGAGTAAGAATTTTCTCTCCAGATATGTTGTTTACCTTCTTGCTGTTGTCACATTTTTCACGATATGCAAGTAGGATTGAAGACTGCGTCAGGTGGCGTACCTTACCTGTCTCCTTCTGCGTTACCTAGTGGTAAAATTTATAAATTATGCAAAGAAAAAAGAAAAATGAAAACAGACTAGTGAAGAAGTGATAGCGTCATTTGAAGTAATCTGGGCACATTCCTAGTTTTCACGTCCCGAAACATGGTTTTCTTTTCAATTTATGTGGCGCCGACGAGCCTGTGCAGTTTGAACGCTGCGATCAGGTGGAAAGCTTATTTTAAAAACAGCAGCTAGTGCTGAAATTGATATCCCTACTTGATAAGCGCTTAATTCGCCGCTCAGACAACAGAAATATTCAGCACAGAGATTATGCAGTATTATGGTCGGATCACGCGGGCCAATCCTTAAATTACTTCCAGCAATAGTATACAGACAGCCTACAAGCTGTATATTAAACTTTTGAAAGAGCAGATATAGGACTGGCATCTAGTGAGAAAGCGGTGCGACTTACAGAGCATGTAAACGAATCTTGCCCGCACATTCTGAACCAAAATTTCGGCAAAATGAAAGTAACTATTCACTCTCTCGTCTCGACGAAAAGTTGGCGCTTTAGGGACCAACAGTTATGGTAATGCACTCAGGTTTAAATGGACTAATCCGTTTGGAACACTTAGCCCTTTCTGGCTAGAGTGCAGATATTAGCATTTGACAGCAGTGATCACGTTAATGCGACTAGTGCGTCCATATCGCTGCTCACGTGCACACGTTTCGGCTCCGAAAGCCTGTGCTCGCATTTCGATTTCCTCGCCTCACCGCTGATACCTCACCAACAACCCCAGTCTCTATTTCACCAAATTACCGCGAATCAGATAAACAGCAATCATGATGGAGGAATAAGAGGGCGATGAGTTTTCGTGTGGCGTTCAAAAAAAATATTCACGCGAACCAACAGAACGAGGCTTTGAAGGAACAGCTTGAGAAAGTAAGATGTCCCGCTTTTGGTGGCTGTAGCGGCGTTCACGCCTGCTTCTCTTCTGCCGTCCCATCTAATAAGCGCCGCAAGAGCCGATATTAGAGTAACACCGACTTGCTCATCTTTTCGCATTAGTTAACAGAACTCCACGCTTACGTTTCGACGGCACAATAAAACGGCAGCATGAGCATAACGTTGTATGCTGAACTTAGATTAGCTCTTGCGTGTCCTTTGAGATTGCACGTTAATTGTAGCCTTGTATCTAGACGTTCCACTATGGGGATCGTAGCGATTTCAATGGTGCAAAGGCAGCTGAGCCGAAAAGCGCCATGGTCCCCATGTTTGATCAATGCAAGGCAGCCTCAAGGATTCATTTTCTCAAGGATATCACCCCAAAGTAGCGCATAGCACAAGACCAGGGGAAAGATTGTCCATAGAGAAAAACACGCCACCTGGCGACACCGTGCATTCTCCGCCTGCAAAGTGGAGGCTCAAACCACTAAGCCAATGACTGTGGTCCTTTTAGCGGTCCTCAGCTGAATACCTTTACCGGCGCCCATACCAGCAACAAAGGAAACGCTAAGTTTATAACGCTCCCTTCAAGGAACGGAAGCATCAAGGGTGCCGTGAGTGTACACCAATAAACTTATACGCGTACTTGCTCCAATGGTAGTAGAACCTTACAACACTGCCTCTCATCATTAATGCATCCATAATCAAGCTCAAGTGGGTCACGTGACTTCAGATTATGTCATCAAGGACACTCAAGTTTCTGGTTTCACCGCAGCGGAGGCCTAGTGACTGAGCATCCCCCTCGCAGGTGGGAGGTGCAGGGTTCGATCCCCAGTGCCGCCGAGTGCCCACCGGTGATACAATGAGTACAAGCTTTCCCCTGGTCTGGTGCTCGGCTTCTTTAGGGTGAAATGTTTGGGAAACGGGTCTGTGACCCCACCTTGAGCATAGGAAAAATACCTTGTGCCATGGCGCCCTTCGGCCGCAGATGACTTTGCGCCATAAAAGTTTTATCATCATCACCATCACCAAGTTTTCGGCGGCGACATACTACGACGAAGCCGTTTACTCCGAAGGAAGCAGCTAACATGAGTGGCTGTAATTAAAATTGAGAGGGAAAATGCAGCCGCTGGGCGCCTATACTTGTGATGCATAGCAGGGTAATTGGAGATAATAACCGGGACAGGCCTTGGTCCTCGAGTGTACGCAATCCGGATTATGATGATGACGGTGAATTTTCATAACACAAGGACATTGTTCCGCCAGAAAGAAGGAAGTACTTGTTCAAGTAACGTCTGGAGAGAGAGTGAGAAAAAAAAGAAAACATGTCGGCGTTGCAAGAATACCAGAAACGAATACATTGTTGCGTGGGACGACGTGAAACTCAATACGACGGCGGCGCGGATCTCGGAGTCATGCATATGAGAATTGCGTTGGTGAGAAGACAAACGTCTCGCCCTCGTATAATGGCGAACAGAAATGAACGCTCGGACACAACGCTCGCGAGAATTAAGCAACGGCAATACGACGACGATGAGGGAGGCGGGAACGCGTCTGGGGAATCGCGTCGGGAAAGCGGAGTGAAAAAGGGTGAGTCGACGCGCTCGGAGGCAACACCAAGACGGACGGGAGTCAAATTCTCCTCCCGTATCCTAGCAACGCGTTCACCATGGCAACTCAAGAGAGCAAACAGAGGAGTGCTCTTCCTGCCTACATACGCCCACCAACCCGCACGTCCCTCTTTTTTTTCTTCCTTCCTTTTAATCCCGTATCCCTAAGGAGCGAACGGCGGTCCAGAGAGAGACGCAGGCAGCATATAGGAAACGTGGAGCGCACGAAACACATGCGCATTCTCGGAGTGTTTCGCGCGAGGCTTTGCTACAGGCAGGCACGCGTTGGCAGAGACGACGAAAGATGAAACCGCGGCGGTAGAAGCGAATTGAAAGAGAGAGAGAGAAAATAAGGCAGGCGGTGGAGAAGCAATGAGAAAGAAAGGAACAATAAAACAAAAAGAAAACAGAAAAAATGGGAGGAGAAGAAATAAAGGCAAGCGGGGCCTCGCCTTTTAAATTCTCAGCGTTTGTCGAGCCTAATGTTCTATTTATGTTGCTCTTCTTTCATCCTTCTCGCCGAGCCGTATACCGTAAGACGAACGATTGCTTTTGCTGGCTCTCCGAGTTTTTGAGTTGAGTTTTAATTTCGCACGTTATTAACTTTTTAGTTATCTTTTTTTTTTGTCCTCGGGAAACAAAATAGAAGAAAGTTGGAAGCGCTGAGCATCGGCGTGCTCTTGGCATCTCTTCTTGGGTTCCGCTCGCTGCGCGGGGAGCTTTGTTAATGACGTTCCACGGAACGGCTACGCGAGCTTTGTGCGGGAGCGGAATTAAAATAGAGGTTTCTAAAAAATGGAGGCCGGGGACGAAACAAGCGCAGGCAATCTACACGCGAAGACCGAGGCACGAGCCTAAATATTTTTTTTTTTGGTACTGATTCGAGAAATTCGTCTGCGACGCAATTAACCGGAATCTGCGAAAAATAGTTGAGAGCTTGTAGAGTTGGTAAACTCACCTGTCTTCAAAAACATTTCGCGGTAATATCGAATCTAACACCACTGTGGTCTCAAAGCCGCGCCTCTATTTATTGTCACTTGGCATGGCAGGTGTATAACGTTGGTTTGACGCGCCCGCTGCTTGCACTTTCCTCAGTAAGTTTCGTCTGCGTGAGACTGCTGTGAGCCACGTAAGTCGACGTTGATGAAATTATTATCTCAACCCATTGGGTGCCTGAAGCCGTAGCTAGACTTTAAACGCGAATACACTCAATTGTGAAAGGTGTGCGACAGAGAACTGCTGACTCGCTTTCTACTCCTTTCTGTTTAGAGTCTAATATAGTAGCCATGCCTTGGCTATAATAAAATACTTCAAGATCAGAAGATACCGGCTACTAGAAAGCTGCATCCCGCAAAACATTTCTGGGAGGGTTAGTCTATGTGCATACTTGATGTTGTGATTTAAATCTTCACGTTTATTCACTGAGAAATCACTTATAAATGCCTTAACGTGCGCATCGTTTCGGCTGGTAGGGCTATGACTTTGGCTTTCTGTTGTATTTCTTCCCGCGGTGTAGCAAACGCAGAAAAGTTAACGTCGCCGTACGTGCTTTTGGACCGCCTTTCATGCTTTTTTCCTTGCTTCATAATCAATTACAACTATTATTTCTATTTAGAAAATAACAAAGCGCAATGGAGGCTGCGTGTGCAGCAGCAGTCTGTGCTCAGGACTGTTTATCGCTGATGAATATTGCGTGGAAACCGGAGAAGTGTGCTAAACTGACGAATTGTTCACCAAACTTTTCTAGAGCGATGACGTTCCGCTTCAAGACAGGATTTGGACTTCTGTCAATCAGACATTCGCTCGCAAGCTGCCGGAAAGCAGACCACGTGACTCATGAATACGCAACTCCACAAGGACACTGCGCCAGTTTGTTTCTACAATATTTTCATCTTCTTTTTCTATTATTGAAGGTGACCACTAAGCTGGCTACCGATTATAAATGTACCTGCCATCCAGTATCACAACAATGTCATCAGTAGTTTATCACCATGTGTATATGCGTCCGGAAATTAGCACTAGCCCTTGAGTAAAACACTTCTCTGATGATGAAACTTTACGGACCATAACCTACAACGCTTATGAAGCAAATCATGGAGACGTTGCATTAACGATGATATTCGAGTGGATACAGAAAATACTCTTGTTATGTCACCTGTCATGACTTGTACAAAACATTCGCGGAATGTTATATATAATGCGATAATTCTTGAGGGCGCCGCACACTCGAAATCATAAGCATGTGCACCCGCCGTCAAAGTTAAATGGAAGGTGACTCCGTCGAAAAAATTTCATTTGTTTGAAAGAAAATTACAGTGGTTGATACTTGTTGATGCACAGTTTAATTATTAATAATAATAATTGGTTTTGGAGGAAAGGAAATGGCGCAGTATCTGTCTCATATATCGTTGGACACCTGAACCACGCCGTGAGGGAAGAGATAAAGGAGGGAGTGAAAGAAGAAAGGAAGAAAGAGGTGCCGTAGTGGAGGTCTCCGGAATAATTTCGACCACCTGGGGATCTTTAACGTGCACTGACATCGCACAGCACACGGGCGCCTTACAAAATTAACTTGCATATATTTATTCAAGGATCGACGAAGAGAGAGCGATGCCAATAAATTTTTTCGCTAATGGTGCTTTCCATTCACTTTTGACCAATATCTGTATTTGTGGAAAAAGCATGTATTTGTTTCCATTGTAGCAATGATCCGAAGGCACCCAAGATGTAAGGAATGATCTTGCGAGACGAATGAATGTACATCCCACTGTTTTGAAGGTTTTATTGAGTAAATAGTTTAGGAATGTCAATATGGTTACATGTAGTTCTGAAGTTGCTTTGGAAATGCTCATATAGATCAAACAATTAATAGAAACTGCCAGAATTTCTATCATACTGCCAGAACTAGTGAAAATTTGTTATATCTATCCTGAGAGCACTCTTCCTGTGGTAAATGCTGCGAACTAATGAGTTATGAGGGACAAATTTTTTTAAATTTAGCCGTTAATTAAGGCTTTGAATACTGCAAAATGTTGTTGCCGCTGTACTTGCGGTCTTTGTGAAGAGTTAAGAAGAGTAATGTTGATCATTATATTTTGTTCCCACAAGCCCGTCACTTTACGTTTGACTACCTCTGCACTTTGCTGTAGTGTAATCTCTGTTATGTTGAATTCCTAGGATAAGCATTTTAAGTAATAAAACTGAATGCGCAA
Organism: Amblyomma americanum; assembly: GCF_052857255.1. Taxonomy (NCBI): domain Eukaryota; kingdom Metazoa; phylum Arthropoda; class Arachnida; order Ixodida; family Ixodidae; genus Amblyomma; species Amblyomma americanum. The sequence continues at coordinate 68,238,897 of NC_135506.1, read as the reverse complement.
AAATAGAACCTGGGTTAAGGTATCGTTGTGGTTTCTACCACCAAGGAGTCCCATGTATATAATCGCATTTCAAAAATGACAAGCATCTCTGTGCTTTATTTATAAGTGAGTAACCACAACTGAGTAACCATCAACATTTAATAGTCCAAAGCTACGCAAAACATATGCGACTATTTTTTGATCAGAACGACAAAAACAAACCGCATAATGAGAGAAAAATAGCTTAGTTTGTGGGATTCTTGCAGCGATTATTTGACGGTATGCGTAGATGTAACTGAAAGGGAGAACGCTCCAGCAAATCTTCACGCTTTTCTTCGCTTAATTATTGCGCGATAAACATTAGTTGATAGAGACATGGTATGCACTAAGTTAATTATTTTCCTATAGAGATGCATTGCAGAGGGAGTTTGAGATTGGTTAAGGGTAACTTAAAATATGTACGGCGATATATACACTATTTATTTATTTATTTATTTATTTATTTAAATACCCCAAAGGCCCAAGTGGGCATTACATAGGGGGGGAGGGCATGAAAACAACAAAATACAGATTATTGGCACACAGTACTTAACAAATACAAAGAATAACTATATATACAAATTGCAAGTACACATCACTGCAGTCGCTGAAAGATACATAGGTTGAGCGTATGAGACTTAATGCTTCAACAATACTGAAAATATCACGGTGAATTTTCTAGGCCAAGGTGCGATGAAAGTTTTATTTGAAAATGTGATAACTCAGTTTCAGAAACTATGTCAGCCGGTAACGAGTTCCACTCTGCCATAGATAATAGTAAGGGTGATGTTTGATATTTCAGTGTTCGTGCGAAGATGGGTTGCACTTTGTGGGAATGATCAGACCGGGATGAAACATGATGGGCAGGGGCGATGCGATCAGCTGTGAACGGGGAGCCATCGTAGTACAAGGAATGAAAAAACGATAAACGAGAGAACTTGCGTCGAGTGATAAGGTCGGGAATACTGATAGTTTGCTTCAATAATGACACGCTTTCATACGGTGAGTATGAAGAAAGGATGAACCTCACAGCTTTATTTTGCACAGACTCAAGACGGTTAATTAATGAAACACTACTTGGACTCCATATTAAAGATGCATATTCTAAGGCTGACCTTATGAGTGTAGTATACGCGCGAAGCTTTGTCTCGGGGTTGGCAAGATATAGACGACGTTGACAAGATATAGACGATCTTTAGCTGGTCGTAGCATTAATGAAAACGTCGACTTAAGTTACGTTAGTTGGATACAACTTTTACGGCATAAAAAGGAATCGGTCATTCCTGTACAGTTATCGAAATGAAACAATAGAAAACTAATTCAGCGTTAACAGGGTAGTAAAAAGTTACATGTAAACACGTTGCAAGAGATCACGTTTGGGAATATTTTACAAGTGATTTGTAATCCGAAATATTGGGGATAAATATATCTAATAAGAAATTTGGGCAAGCAAAAAAAAATAAATAAGAACTTTCAATGTGGCGATGCATTTACCAGCAATGATTTTCCGGGGATGAAGGAAACGTTGCGAACAGAACCATTCAGTGGTTTTGATTGCTTCGTCGAGATAATGCGGTTGTTCGTTTTAAGCGTTGAGCGAGTTCGTTTTTTGGACCTGCGTTGCGAAACAAACAAGTGAAAACTCTCCATTTTTCATGGCGGAGGACGAAAACTGATGAAGACCCATGAAGTGGCGTCAGCAAAGAGAACTTCGCACTGGTCCAAGGCTGCTGCACAATATATATTGTATAAAAGTCGACAATAGAGACTAATATGGTCGCCCGAGCAAAAACTATTGACCACGTTTTCGAAATACTCAAGTTAACTAAAAGCGTGGTTCTTCTCCCATCACACAGTGCAGCTTTCATTGACCCGATTTCAGTCCAGGCCACTGTATCCTCTGTTATTTTTTTAGTTGAAAGCTGGCATATTGCCAAAGGCTACAGTTTTTTTCTCGCATATGCAAATAAGAATGATTGTTCCGTCAAAACATTCACAGCTCGAAGGAATTCGTTTCTCATATATGAAACCCTGACAGCAACTAGCATTCAAGGTGTTCCGATTTACAAAATGTTCGTAACGGTCATGCCCAACAATTCTAACTGCTGGATGCGAGTGATGGAAACACTGAGATTTCGTAATCCATCAGAATAATGGACCATTACCTTCACTATTTAACTAACAATACTTTACAACACACCAGCATATTTAGAATTTTTGTCCAAGAATGTTGGGCATGCGTTCCTTTGATACCACGCACCGCGATGGCTTAGTCGCTATACGGCGTCTGGATGCTGAGCAGGAGGTCGCGGGTTCGAGTCCCGACCGGGGCGGCCGCAGTTGTCGGCTGAAGCAAACAAACAACGCCCTTGTGCTATGTGATGTCAGTGCATTTAAAGTAGACCCCTTGCGGATACTTTCATTACAGTGGCTCATTCTCTTTTTTCGTTTTCTTCATACCTTCATTCGCTTCACGGTTAAGCTTTCCACCGTGAGTCAGTGCAACTTTCTTTTCCTCTGACCATTTCACTTCCACTGCCACTCAAAGCATGGACGAGCTAAATCGGTAAACTGAAACTCGACGGAGCACAAACGAACGAGACCACGAATCGTGGATTAAAACTGAATAAATTAGCGATGTGCCGCTGCTGAGTATAGCCGTTGTATTCGTGCCTTAGCATTGCGAATCGCCGTCCAAGTCAGAACAATGCTCTCTTCTCAATAGGCAGACCGTTTGAAAAGGAAGAGAGCGTTCATTTTATTACTGATAGCTCGTGCTAGCTAGAGCACAGGCTCAACATTTCACTGACGACTTTATTTTAGGCACTCATTGCGCAGGAGTAGAAGCGCCGCAATGACATCTTCATTGGCACATCATTCTTTTTTTTTCGATTTTTTATGCGAAGGTTTTATAAAAGAACACTGCAGTGATTATTAGTTTCTGTAATTACCTGCCGCGGTGGTCGAATTTCGAGAGGGGCTGAAATCTAGAGGCCCGTGTACTGCGCGATGCCAGCGGACGTTAAAGAGCCTCAGGTAATCGAAATTTCCGAAGTCCTTCCCTACGGCGTCCCTCATAACCTTGGTCGCTTAGAGACGTTAAACCTAATAAACCAAACCAAACCAGTCTCTGTAATTATGCACAACGATACGCACAAGTGGCTAATGAAAGAGAAATTAAAATTTTCTAATAATTAGCGTAAGTGCAGATCAAAATCCTAACCCTTTTGTGGCCATATAACGCCTCATCGTGTGTGTTGGAATGAAGTTGTTGTCTGCCTCTCTACGTGTAAGCTAATAGACGGTTTCGGTGTTTGTAAGCAAACCTAGCAGCTGATAGTTGACAGCGAGTTGCTTCCGGCACAGTTTGTTCCGGCTAAGGAACTTCCGGTAACGTCGGCGCGGTGCTGGAAGCCATGACTGCGCAGATGCGGCCGCATTAATTGTCTCCCTCCTTTCCCGGCGTACATTAAAGGCTGGAAATGCCGAGCGAATGTCTCATGCATCTTGACAGCGAAGCGCTGGAATTATGCCGGAAACGCAGATGCGTCTATGTGCTTCCAATACGCGATAACATTGGAGCGAACAGGACGCTCGAGCTGTGGACAAAACGGTGGTCGCTTACTTGCGCGGGGTAGCGTGAAAACTGTGGCCTCTCTATTATCAGTGGAGAACTTAAGGCGGAACTTCTATGGAACTACTACGGAATTTCTATGGAGTTCCAGTGCAGCTTCTGTAGAACTATATGTAACTCCTATGCAGTTACGATGACGCTCCCATGGAACTGCCATGAAACTCGTATGGAGTTCCTATGGAGCTCCTATGGAACTTCCATGCAACTCCTTAACTCCCTTGGAACAGAGCGTTCTAGGGAACATCGACAAGTTGCTCAGAGAGCACGAATACTTTAGACAGGGTACCAGTTTTTTTTTTTTTCGCTTCTACACTTTTGCTATCCGAGTTGGCATCTTAAGGCTGGGACGAGTATCTGATAGATCAAGCAGTTCAGTTCTTATAATGAAAATTGGTTTTTTGAGGAAAGGAAATGGCGCAGTATCTGTCTCACATATCGGCGGACACCTGAACCGCACCGTAAGGGAAGATAAAGGAGGGAGTGAAAGAAGAAAGGAAAGAAGAGGTGCCGTAGTGGAGGGCTCCGAAATAAATTCGACCACCTGGGGATCTTTAACGTGCACTGACATCGCACAGCACACGGGCGCCTTTTCGCGTTACGCCTCCATCGAAACGCGGGCGTTCACATAATAAAAAAAAGAGAACTCAGCAGCATTACGAATAATCTATAATCATGAAAAAAAAAGAAAACACGGCAAATGAAATACGCTGAGCTAAGAAGCATTTCAGGAGACACAAAAGACGAGAGCTTGCAATGCAATAAGAACACGTTCTGACGTGAGCAGCGTCAGGCCCTGAAAAAATACAAAAATGCGCAATTAGAGACGAGGGCGAAACGAAGCGCCTTGCGGCAGGGGAGCCAGACGCAATACCCCAGAGGATCAAATGGAAAAAAAAACGAAAAAGGGGATAGAGGGAGAAAAAGAGGGGGAGGAGAAAGCAAAGGCAAACCTCGATAAGCCGCGCATGCGCATTACACTCATCAGCTTCCTCCTTCCACCTCTTAATTTTTATTTTCGCCAGGATCACGAGTGTGCGAAAGAAGAAAAAACGAAAGAAAAAGGCCCACCGGAGAGAATGCGAAGAATGAAACGAAGGGGTGGACGAAAAGAAAAGAAAATGCTACGTGGTCGAGGCAAGTGGAAGAAAAAATAACACTGCTTACTCGAACACTTGGCGGTACGGCGGCGATGAGATGAGCGGGAAACAAGAAGTGCAGAGGCAGACGACACGAAAGAAAAGTGAGCGAAGCAGACGAAGAAAACACGACTGGAGCAGACGACGGACCAAAAAAAAAAAAACGGAATGAGGAGGCACAAGAAAGGAAAAAAAGAGTCTGGGCAAAAAAGAAGATGGCGGCAGGAGAATTCCGGTCTCTCGGCGCGCCGTTTTGCCATGCGCTATATGCAGCGTGGTACGAGGCGGCACCAAGCGGTGGCAGAGGCACTTTGGTTTGGTCTTTTCAACAAGAGAGGCGTATGGGGGAGGAGTGTTGCGTCGGGCGGAGGGAGAAGGGTGTTCCTTCGAGAACTTTCCTCCTCCTCCTCTCCTCGCTTCACTATAGTTGCTCGCACTCTTCCCTGGAAGCCGTAATAACAGTAATGAGATATATAAAGCGCCAAGAGCGACAGGCAGCTTGGAATGGGTAGAAAAGAGCAAAAAAAAAAAGAACCAACGAAAACCGTAGAGAGGAAAGACGAAGGGAAGAAAATCGAACCGGGCAGGTTAGCGTGAGGGGCAAAAATGGAGACAAAAAAAAATAAACGAACATCAGTGTCTGCATGAGAGACTAAAGGCGCGGGAGCAATCAGACTGCGGACTTGAATACTAACGACGGATCCAATAATGAAAATAATAACAAGCCGCCTCACTCGGCCCGTCCGTTGCGGAAGGGAATCGCGTTGGCCTGCCAAAGCGCCACAGGCTTGGCAGCGGCAAGCGTACCTTCTTGTTCTTTTTTCTTATTCGGGTAGAGCTTTGCTTCTTGCGGCGTTATTTGTTTCCGATAATCCCTTGAAACGAAGCTTCTAGCTTGCGTGCACCCTACAGCAGCGCCGGCCTGCCAACCCCTCCCCCCTTTCTGTTTCATCTCGGCCGAACGCGTCTACGTCACCTCATTTCTGCCAGGCGCCCTTCCGCGCCCTCTTCCGAGTGCTCAAGTCGCTTCTTTTAGCCTCGAGAAGAAAAGCCCGGGAGTCTAAAGAGAAGGGTGCCGGTTCGATACAGAGAATCTATACGATTTTCTTGCGCAAAATGAAGGCGCCGCTGACCAATGCTGTAGCCTCCGGGCGACTTGGGACGCCGTCGACATAAAAAGAATCTTGCATGGTCGTTCATGCCACCCCTGGATCTGAATACAGTAGGTTTCCTTCTTCACACATCGTTGAGCTTGCTTCCTTTACAAAAGATTCTTTACACAGTACTGTGCATAGACTTCAGTCTATAAAGTTTATAGACTCTGTATATACAAACCGTGGATAACACTCTATAGGAATACAAATCCTATTGACAGTCTATAGATTTATGGCCATACACTTTTAGTATACTCTTGTCTATAGACAGTGTATAGACTATGAATAGACAAAAATAATTATCTATAGGAAGACAATAGAGTCTATAAGAAGTCTATAGACTGTCTTTAGACTATTTTTGTAAGGGTTTCCAAGAACTTCACATAGATTCATGTATTTTTACGCTCTTACTTTCTTCGTCTACAACTTCATACTCATGTGCCTGCCGACGTGCAGGTAGGAATGTAGGTAGCCCTTTACTTAAGGAGGCATGAATTCAGTGTGCGCTTCTAAAGACAAAAGGGGGTATTTGTTATTAGCCAAGTGAGCTCGGACATGATTGCTGTCGATGTAAGCTACCTTCTAGTTCTCAATTAATTTCGTTTATCTACTAAGCGTACCCGAATAACATTATATATGGGTATCTGCATCTGTCCGAGGACTGACCGGCAAAACTTTGCTGACGCAGGACACAGGAAAGCGCCAGGGTCGACCTAAAGTACATGATAATATGTTGGTGCTTAACAGTGGTTGAGCAAGGGCTTTGCTATTGGATGCTTCACAGTGCAGTTAGAAGTATGAGAGATAACTCATAATTTGTACTTAAGGGCAAATTCCGCTTGTACTTCTAGATAAAGAACAATAAAATACCATGAGAATTATTTATTTATAAAGATACCATTTCAAAGAGCCAAACAGCGTTATTTTCTGTTCGTTTTTGGGGATTCATTCTTTCTTGAATGCTCAGAAGATGCTCGTGGGCTTCAGTGCACCTTTAATGTTAATATATCTAATGGATTTGTCGTTTCCGTAATGGTTACGCTGTTAATCACGACCTGGAAAACGTTAGCGAAAGTTTGTGTACAGATCAAAACGGAAATGGTGAAAAAGGCTTATCACGTGGAACTAGATGTGGCTCAGGTGACTGCTAGTCTAAGAAGTTGAAAGAAGAATGATGGTGGTGCATCAGGAAATGAATGAAGTAATGAAATAAAATGTAAACGGCCTTAGTTCGAAATTTCAGGAGATCAAGGACGTTGCGCCAATATAGTTACTTCGCTTGACACTATCTTTGGGATATTTTATTCCTTTTCTTTTAAATGAATATAGTCACATTATGGGAAATTTCTGGCACCTTTCAATGTGCCTTTTTGACATACCCTAGTTACGATATGTCTGCACGACTGCTGATGTTTTGAGTGAATCAAATGCTTTTTCCTGATCTTTGAGCGCTATATATAGCCGCCCGATATATTCAGAGCATTTCTGTATAACCTGGTAAGTAGTGTGAATATGATCCATTGCCAAATATCCTTTCCGAAAATCGGCATGTGCCCTTGGTTTATTAAGTAATAATTATGAGAAATATAACCACTATATTAAGCACTCAAGCTTTTGTTGGTGTTCCTCGTGTTCTGGATGTTTTCATTCATCACGCAAGAAGCGACAAAAAGAAAGAAATGAGAGAACAGAGACTGATTTTCCTCAAAAGCTTGCAGAAGTCTCAGAATAATATGCTAGTGCGAACTGTGAAGCCTACTCAATGGGGTTTTAAGAGTACTTTTTAGTCAGTTTTTTTTTCTTATGCCAGGAACGCATCTTTTTTATAGGAAAGGCCGCCACGAACGGCTCTAGTGTTCTTGTGTTTTTGACGCCTGTAAAAACGTGAAAATGATATAGTTATTGAAAATGACGCGCCCTTTAAGCAATTTTTCAACCATTTCCCTTTAACACACGCAGAAACATGAAACTCCTGAGGGCATAACAGCCAAAAATTCTCTTCTTTGCAACCATCTAGTACTTCGGAATTTTTTTTTCTAAACTAGAGAGCAGGAAACTACGTTTTCACGTGAATAGATATGGGTATGCTGTACATGAAGTAAAGGTCATTACGGCTCAAGTTTTTTTTTTTTAGCACTGACGCCTTTTCACGCGTCGCTGCATTAAATTCACTGGCCGGTACTGCAAAGAGAGGTGTTTTTGAAGGCGCGCCCGATGCCGGCCAAATATAGCGCTCCGTTAATCCGGCCTTCTCGAAAGATCGAGAGGCACTCGCTGAAGATATCGAGCAGAAAAACACCTTTGAGGCTGGCACGAGCCGCCAACGCTGTTTATGCTAATTTAGGATCTACGATCTCGCTTGCACCCTACATGCAAGAAATTCGCTGCAGGGCACACAGCCAATACCGGCGGTAGTGTAGCACGGTTCGCTACCTATCCAGATATGCCGGTCCGCTAACTGAATGAGGATAACTTCCAGGAATTCCAGGAACCATTTAACAAACTACAAGCATGGGCTTGGAAACGCCTGCGATGCACTACAAGAAATGGAAAAAAAATCCAGAGAAATATCGATTGCAGGCAATTTCTAAAATGCTGTCTGTTCAAATCATACGCTTTAAAGGTATAGTCATTTCAGTGTTAAATGCATTGCCGCAGTGAAATGAACGTGTAGTTGGTTCGCGGTTGTTGAATTTGAGAACTCCTTCCGTTCTAGATTGTTCTTCGTGTGATAGAATAAAAAATAAATAGAAATCATGCGCATGGCCACATCGTGACTAAAACTGTAGAGCACTGGCGCTTCGCTGAATACCGGTTATGCTTAGCGCCGAAACACGGCTATATGGAGATCTAATAACAAGAATCAAAACCTGTAAATTGTAAAGGAAGGTGTCTAAGGTATTTGCGAAATCTATTGACCGTCATGCTCTCGTGATTGCTTTCAATATGCAGCAACTTTAAGAAAGAGGTGGTTTGTAGCTTCTAGCTATGCTTATCTCAGGGGACCACAAATCACGGTAAACTAAACGAAAGCATTCGCTTAATTTCTTTCTATTCTTTTAAAGCTGTATAACGCTGTGAAGCGAAAAAGAGTAAGGCCAAGACTGCAATATAAAAAAATATCATAAAAATGTTCTTATTGGAGCCGTATTTTCTGACAGGATCGCTAATCGCACATACACGTTCCTCTGCCTGATACGAGCATTTCAAATACAGTACTGCGCTAATACAAGACTACAGTGCAAATCACAGCGGGCTCAAGATTGTTGAGCGTCGCGTCGATTTCATTTGCAATTTGTTCTGTGTTAAAAGCACACTTTTACGTCACGATCTTTCTACACACCAAGCAATAAACAATAGAAAATTTCATTGCTTGTACAAAAAGATTTTGCTAAACTTTCTTTTTTGCTAAAATTTTAACAAAATTATTCCTTGTCCGATAGTTCTCAGCATGAGAATGTCGAGAAGATATCTGTGATGGACGTACCTCAGTTCGATTTTAATCACTGCTCTTTGCTGCCGCTGATACTCCTGTGCTTTAAAAAGTCGTAGTACTAATAGCATGACGGTGTTACAAATCGTAGTGGCTTAATGTTTTCTGGTCAGCTACATTCACCGCAAACTTGTCTCGTGGAATATGGTACTGAAATTTTCTCTTTTTCAGTCAACTCATCTTTTAGTTAGTTTTGGAATCGTGTTTAGGTTGATTAGTGCAACGATAAAACCAGTAAATCATTATTTTTTCTCTGCTTCTTCCCGCATTTTTTTCCTAATATCTCCATGAGCTCATTTACGCGCTATTAATGTCCGGTAGTCTCTTCCGTAAAAATTTTCAGTACTGGTTTATACTTCCCAGATGATCACCTGCCACAACTTGTACAAAACACCACGATTTGAGAATGTATGAAAAACATCGGAAATATTTTTGGTATTCGAAGTGCCATTTGAAGCACTGCGGCGGATGAAATTTCCACGCTACTGCTTAAATTGTTCGCAGGGTTGTCATGACTTTCATATCATTGCATTATTTTATTCTTAATTCCTAAGCGTAAGGAAAGAAGGACTGCAAAAGTTCGAGAGAACTGTGTCCAAGATTGCTAGCTTTATACTGAACAAAATGTTCACCTGCAGAACCGACTGTTAGAGCGTCAAAGGATTCTACCTGTAACCAACAATAGAAAGCTACCTACGCATGTCCTATTTGATAATATTTTTATTGGGGCACACAGATAAGACTGCAGTAAAATATTTGAAAAAACGAAAATGACGACAAAGCTGGACCACCTGGACGTAACTAAAGCATGAAAACATTAATTCCGTCAATGCTCATGATCGTGGTATTAAAAAAAAAATGTAGCCTAGGCTAAAAATTTGCTACAACTAAAGCGCATACCTTTTAGAACAACACTATGGAGCACGCAAAGGACTGCGCTACAGAGATTGCCAGTGACATTCTGTTTCGCGACTAGTTAAGAGTAAGTTATATTGCGTCCCAAGATTTCCTTATGATACCACGGTTTTTATAGCTATTTAGAGAACGACCGCTTCTGAAGCCCCCGTGGGCCGTTTTCGGTTATAGAATATCTGATACGGGTCCCATTTGAACCCAACATATTTTTGGAAATGTGGTGGAGTGCTTGAAGGATGCTTCACTTCCGCCACCGGTTGGCCCGGTATTGCACTGCCTCCGGGATCGGCCTGGGTCATTATAGCGCGCGTCTTTTCTATCCTATCTTTAAACTCTCCTACTTTATGCATGTGGTAGCGATTGTGGCTCAGCTTGAGCCAGTGGGCAGGCCGGTGCACTTTCCTTTTCATTTTTTCTGGCAACAACAGAAGAAGGCGCGTTCAGCCCTTACAGAAATGGTCTGTAGACAGTCTAAAGACTTCTTTTAGACACTATTGCCTTCCTATAGATATTTTTGTCTGTTCACAGTCTATAGAGTGTCTCTAGACAAAGGTCAACTAAAAGTGCATGCCAATGAATCTATAGATTACCTGTAGTATTTGTATTGCCTATAGATTGCTCTCTAGGGTTTGTCTATAGAGAGTCTACAGAGTTTATAGACAGAAGTCTATGGGCAGTCTATAGACTGTATAAAGAATTTTTTGTAAGGAAGGTGCAGGGTGAATACTACAGAAGCCAACATGGCCGACAGTCAAACGGGTGTTTAGCGTGAGCGTCCATCTAAAATGCAGAGTAAGAGACACGGAGAGAATAAGGAAGAAAGAACAGCGAGCCAGTGGAGGAGAGGGTGAGAAAGAGAGGGTGTGGGTGGGTGACGAACGTAAGCAAGGGAGGAGGGAGAACCAGTAATGGCATCGACTAACGGCTGCTGCCACCAGCAGGCCCAAGCGACCGAGTCGCCAGCACAGCTTGCCCCTGCGCTCTTGCGCATGCGTCAAGTTGTAAGCGAGGGAAAGAGGGCGGCTCTGAGTCGAGAAATCGCGAGAAAAGCGCCTCCTTTCCTCGTGGCATGCGCAAGACGACAGCATTCTTTACTCCTCGAGGCGCTGTCGCTTCGTCGGTTTTCATTTTTTCTTTCCCCTCTTTCTTTTCTTTTTCTAACCACGTACCCTGTCCTCTTCTTTCGCTCTCTCTCTTATTCTCTCCACAAAGCTTCTCCTTCTCCTTATTACTTCTTACGGACGCGTCGTCTCGTCTTCGTCCCCTTTGTGAAGGTACACACAGCACACATGCGCCGCAGCCTTCGGCTCGTAAAACAAAACGTACATCAAACACCCGGCAAGTCTATGCGCGCGCTCCCAGAGGCACACAGGCCACGCGCAGCAGCAGCAGCGATGGCCGAAAACAAACACAACCGCCCGGCATTAAAACGCAGAGGCACGGCGGTGCTCGCTTCGAAGTCAATACGGAGACCTCCCTCAAGACAAAACGGCAAGAAACTGAAGGGGCACGAATGGAGCGAGCTGAAGGCGGAGGGAGACGAAGAGGTAGGAGAAAGAGAGAGAAGGGGGCAACGAGGAGGCCTATCCTCTCCAAAAAACAAATATTCGCCTTCGCAGCAGTGGCGACCCCAGCGAATGACGAAATAGAAAAAAAAAACAGTTGAGAGAAAGAAAGGAAGGTAGAAGCGAGAATCCGAGGACGAAATTCCGCCTGGCACGCAGGGAGCGACAAGAGAGAAGAGCTGCGCGTTCTATAGCAACAACGAGCGCGGCGCCACCACCGCACAGCCACCAACCTAAAAAGGTATGCCGGCGCATGTGCAAACGCGAGCAAGCGGCGGAGGCAGCAAGGAATATGGAAGGCGAAGGAGAGCGGGGGAGTGAGGAGGAGGAGATGAGGGCGACGGGCAACTAGAGGCAGCAGGCAGTGCAGCGCCATCTTGTTTTTGTGCCGCCTTCCTCACTCGAGGCGGGCGCAAGCAGCACAACGCTTTGTTCTTCTTGGCCCTTTTAATTCCTCCGACGTCCTGCAGGTTTCGTTAGTTCGCGCTTTTATTTATCCGCATCCCTAAAGCTCGAGGAGCGCGCGGCACGTTTTCGCTGCTCGTTTCCTTCTTTCCCGGCCCCTTCTTCCTTCCAGAAGTTCTTTTCCCTTTTTCTTCATTGCCCGACGTCTTCGTCGCGTGGCTCAGCTCTGGTGGCGAGTGTTGCGCGCTGGTAGTCTTTGCTTTCTTTCCTTTTTTGTTTGTAGCCATCCCTTCGGTCCCTTTTTACTTCGCACTTCTTATTCATGCTAGTTGCAGGCATTTCCCCCTTCCTTCCCGATTTTTTTTCCATCGCGGCGGAGCGGACTCCCCCACCTAACGCCGGCAAAAAAATAGGGAGCGTGCCTAACCCCGGGCGCCATTCGCAGTGGCGTTGCAATCTTCCTCCCCCCGCCGCTAGCTAGCGCGCGCGCGGGATGCCGCCGCTTCCCTTTTATTTTGGGGCGTCTTTCTTCCCTTTTGGGGAAGCGCGCAGCGCCGTCATTGGTCGCCCGGGCAACCCGACCCGGGACGCCATTGGGGAAGGAGGCGCGCGTCAACGCCGCGAAGGGAGGGCGAAAAACAACAAGCTCCGCCCACAAATCTCCCCACTACTTCCCCCATTCCCAAAACCCCCAGGTCTCTCTCTTCCTCCACTCCCGCCTTTCCCCCCACTCCCCACACATCCCCCGCACACGCGCGCGCGCGCCTTGTTTGTTGTCGCTTTGTTTTTGCACTTTGTTGCACGCACCGGCGCCCGTCTCCTTCTGGCAACTCCACCTTTCCACCGTCCTTTCTTTCCCCTTTGCTGCTGCCTCACGCACCTCTTCCTTAGCGACGCTGTTTTTCTTCCTTTCCAACCCGTCTCCCGCAGCAGCACTTCTTCTCCCTAGACTCTTTCTCTCCCTATTACTGCGCCCAGCCCTAAACATCTTTCTCGCCCTTCCTTGGGCCACCGCCGTCTTGTGCTTGAAAAAAAAAGGAAACTTTCTATTTTCCTTTGCTGCAGACGCACGCACCCGCCGCACGCGCCCTTCGCGTCTTGCGCACCTCGCGGCCCAGGGCCAGCCTCGAGCCATTATCATTGTCCCGGTGACGAGCAGGGGGAAAGATAAAGAAAGGAATGGGCAAGGAAAGATGGCGGAAATAAAGGAGAGGCGAGGAAGAGATAAAAAATGAAGGCGAGATGGAGCGTGCAGGAGGACGGACGAAGAGACGCCATGGCGTGCTGTCGCCCCCGCGAGCGTCGGGTCTGTTCCGGCGGGCGTCTTTAATCCTTGCGGCCACTTTTTATTTTCGTACCTTGCTGCTCGTCGCATATAGACTGTGTCGTAACACTGGCTTCACTTAACTTTTTTTTCCCTCCTTGCTGGGTACGCATCTAGCACATCCAGTGCATCGAATGAAGGACGACCAATTTTAACGTGACAGTTTATTTATCTCGCCTCCAACAAGCAAATGTCACTACGTTCTTCATCTCTGCCGCTCGCCGGCTGTGGTAGAAATTCTGAAGTGTACCCGCGATCTACAGAATATAAAGTGGTGCATTAAGAGACTTGTCTGGCTAAAATCAACGTCATCGGCAATTTTATTACCCTTGACTACACTGCCAGACAGAGACGTCTCCTATTACCTCCGATTACATAATTGTGCACCTTCCGCGACTTCTTTACTTCATTTTAGCGATAGGCCAGAGAAACTAAAGAAGGAACGCGTCCGCTTACTCTGTTTAGAATATTCCCTCAATGGGGAGTAGATATCATTCGAAGGAATAATTTTCCACTAGCATCAGCCTGAGCTCAGCATTAAAGTTCGAGAGGAAAACTGTTTATCTTCCTTTTATAGCCGTTTGGTTGCGCTAATAAGACGCTTATAAGTAAGTACTCTACCCAAAGTAGCCCCCACTGTAATGCAACATGCGGCGTTATGGGTAAATAAATTAATAAATAAATATTTACATATGATAAACCAAGGAAGGGCCTGCGACTCCACCAGACATGAACGCACACTTGCCCACAGAAATCGATCACTTAATTTAGGGTCGACATACGTTGCCATTCAGATAGACCCCTGTCAGACCTTGCACACTTTACTATGCAGTGGTATCACGCCAATATAGTGATGAAGAACGACACAAAATCCGGCAGTGGATTAACTGCAGATAATCTCGAATGCTCTTCCTCTGAGATCATCTACTTATGATCTGAGCTCATTCGATAAGAGTATTCCGCACGATGCATTTATTGCCAGAAAAGCAGGAAGTAGTGTGGTACGTTTTTCACCGCTAGATCACTAGTAGCACGGAGATCTTAAATTTTGCCCCTTGAGTGGAACAAGTTCAGCCTTTTCGCAGTAATGACGGCCAGATTATTTCAGTGGAATGCCGAGGAACCACTCGCACGAAATTTCAGGAGAGAGCTTTACGTACAAGATTTGGTTGAGCCACATACTTGACACAATTTCAAAAGTAAGTCAGAACACGGTTCTAATATCGCCTCTATACTCACAATGCGCACCTTTGAAAACACAGCCATGGGTGTTTTCTTCCAAGAAAAGAGAGCAGCTACAGCATTTTTTCCGCAGCATTTGTGATACGAGCAAGGAACTGCCATTTTCACAGGAAGAACCGCTTGCTGTTTTGGAAACGCCGATGCTGGTAAACTTAATCACATCGAGAGAGGCCCTAGCTACTCTCTACCGAGTCATTTCTATACACACCGCTTCGAGTCTTCGCAGTGCACTGGAGCTTGGACGGCATCAAGTGCAGCCGAGAAAATCGATATCTCGCGTGAGCTGCTCTTACGAGGCCCATTTTTGTGCGCCCCAGTACTCATGTTGCGGATTAGCCAGAGCGTGCAGCTCACATTTTTTTTTATTAAACTATAAACACGGCTTCAATTACTGCAGCCTGACTTTCCAAGGCATCTTAGTGCCAAACAGTGAGATCGATCCTGGAAAACGGCATGAATAAGTGGCAGCTCTTCAGAATAGTGAGCAAGAGCAGATGCAACAGGAAGCAGAGTATGTGGCATTACACTAGCAACGACGTCTAGGGTATGGTGACAGTAAGGAACTATATCGGGAGAGGGTGTTTTCCAGGATAGTTAAATATATAAATATATAAACGAGAGAATACAAAGCGTGTTGCTGGCCATAAAAAAGGGTATGTAAAAATGCAACATGGCGACTGAAGTGCGCAAGTATGCAGCACAGAGCGAAACGTTAGCTTCGACTTCGAAGAATCGATAAAAAAAGAACCAAAGGCTGCAAAGGCAAGGGAAGTCCAGTTGAAGCAGCACGAGCCCGCAAGGCAAGACGAAAGCCGTACGGAGCCAAGCCGAGCCGGAAACCGTGCTGCTGAGGCAGCACCATCGCACCGGCACTTTGGCAGAAAAAAAAAAGTAAAAAGAAAGGAGGATATCGGAGAGTACAGAGGAGAGCGAGGGAGGCGGAGAGGCGACTGCGGGCTGCCGCCGTCTCGACGGCGCTATGCGACTGGACGCGGCCTGTTTACTGTTTACCCTATGGCGGGCCGCGCCTCCACCAGGGGTCGACACCGGCGCAGCCAATGGGAACGCCTGCTCCAAGTCGATAGCATCCTCCGGTGTTGGCCTCCTACCGCCCTTTTTGTGCCTGTTTGTTGACTTGTTTACTCTTTCTCACTGCTCTCCCCCTCACGCATTCCTTGCCTCTCCTCGTGTGTTTCTGCGCTGCATCAGAGCTGTTCCCCTTAGAAAGGGAAGAGGTCCCTTCCTCTTGCCGCGTTCAGCACCGCAACCTGCTGCACGGCACGCGCCTCCTCTCCGACAACATCCGCAACACAGCTTCCGGCTTCTTCCTTATTGCGTTCGATTTCCTCTCGTGTTTTGTGGCGCTCTTGAGGAAGGCGTAGGGAGGGGAAGAGGGAACTGCGTGGCTAAGCGTGTCAACCTTTTCTCGTCTTCCACATATCCGCCCAGGCTGCCGAGTCCCTTCTCTCACTTTATCTTCATCGCCCCCTTTCCTCCCCTCAGCCCTGCCTGTCGCGAATCAAATCTAAGACCAGCCATCTTCGACAAGGGGCGAAGGCGTTTCCTTGCCGTTCGTGAGCGTCGTGCGATCTTACGGCTCCGCCCACTCTGTTCTCCTCTGAGACACTGCGTCCTTCCACGGTCGCATCGAGAAAGGATGCGCTCCCAGCGACTGCGCCTCTGGACGTTCTTGCATCTATTTTCCTCTGCCTTTTTTTTTTATCCTTTGCGCTGCTCTGCTCATGATCGAAGAACTAAATAGTTTTTAGATATAAAACTAAATGGGGAAAGTGCACCGTATTTACTCAGCGTTAGTAGTCTACTCTGTAAACTAAATCTTTATAATTCGACTTTCTACTCTTGAGCAAATCTAGACTGAATAGTATAGAATAACAAGTATCTGGGAGAATTACACGCGAAGCCAAGTTACCTTGGCCGTGCGGACACTTTTTTACTCAACGTCTGTAGGAATAGGTACCCTGAGTTCACTATACTCTGGGAATCAGATACTGTTTTAAAAGAAAAAAAAACAGGAATATTTGTGTGCAAACTCTTACGGGATTCGTAGACCAAAGTAGCGCGATCTCCTTCGTATTACACGAAAGCGTGCTTTGCCACATTACTGCAAAGTTTAGGGCGAAGCACACCCGCAAAACAAAATGCAGATAAGTTGAGAGCGAATATTTATTTCTGCACTCATGACTAACAGTAACCTTTTTACGAAAACATCACCGCAATAGAAAAATTATGGCAAAAGTTAGTAATCCACCAGGATACCTGCATTTCTGCATGCTGATCGCACTAAGCGAGGAATTCGCCTAAAAACAACAATGAAATAATTTTGTTAACAATAGCTCAGAGGGCAATTCTACCCAGTATCCAAGGCACAATAGACCATGATATAAAAATGCACCGGTGCTCGCTTTAAGATATGGCTGCTGCAAGATTCAGTAAGCACATTTATCACTATGGCAGAGCTTCTGAATTCTACTTCAGTGTTTTTGAAATTCCCGATGGCGATCGCTCAGATAATAATCAGTAGTTCAAGGTTCATAAACCTTAAAAAAATATGTGTAGGAAAAAAATCACGAAGACGCTGAATTTCGTACTCAATGAAGCTTTTGAATTTGACCGGAGACTCCCTCTCCTGAAAAACTTTACTAATAATCGCAAATAAAATTGCTGGAATGCTCTAGTCTAAGGATATTTTCCCGTTAGGAAAAAAGCAGAACCTTGAATTCCTCACGTAATTATCACCGTTATTGGTAGGTTTGGAAACTTTACCGCCGTTTGTTAACTGAATTATTTTTGTGTACATGTGTGTGTATGAGCAGCCGTATTTTGTTGCTACTTGGCAGAAACAAACAAAAAAGCATTACGAACTGATAGCGCCATCATGTTTTGTTTTAAACTAGCGGCTGAGCCGTCATAGTGCACTCATTGTTCATCACTTCACTCATTTTCTCTAACTGCGCCGGCCTGTGTTGAGAGCCTTCTCGATGATCCTGCTTTTGAGCATCATTATATCAGGACCTGGAACAAAGTTTCAAGCTAAATGAATAAGCAATTTTATACTTAGCTGAATCTAGCTTCCTTCTTCTTGTTGCTGCGCTATCAGCGCTATGGTTACGCTCGCCAAATATCATGTGCTTTCCACTACGTTGGCGCTTCCTAGTTTTACTGAGCATAAGTATCTTTTTATCTCTCAACGTATGCATGCATCTCTAACTCTTCCTTCTGCTGTCCATACTTGCACAAGACCGACAGAAAACTTGTTCAGAAGAGCCTGAGGTAAAGTTCTTCAGATCATTGCTGTTTCCGAGATATTTATTGATTTTGCTTGTTCTTTCGTCTTTGGGCTTGCGTTACTCCTCTGCTTTTACCAGGGTGCGCACAGCTAATCATGGCATCAGTATCGTAGCTACTTGCCTGATACATAATGTTTTTTGTAGCGACAACAACAACGAAAAGAAATATATTATGAAGCAGGCGTCACTTGATTAGTACTAGAGAAGTACTGAGGAAACGACGCGCTCGCTTGTCAGACTGTTTTATGATGCCTAAAGCGATTAATAACAATAAAGAACGTACAAGCTATCCTGTCCTGAAACAGGCTGATATCGTGAAAATGCGCTTCTTAGGTGTGAACTTTTGACTTCAAGCAAGGACTTCCCGTCACCTCGGGTGCAGTGCGCGTTGACTCTAATTGCATCTTACCTCTTGTCACGCGTCTATGTCAACGTGAATTAGTAAAACCATGAAATGAAATTAAAGTATTAAGAACAAATATTCGTCACAGAACCCACAAACAAGGGTTCTAGAAAGCTTTCACCTTGTTTATATCTGCCTACTGTATTTTTGCTGATTTTTTAAACAGCTTTTCTTAATTTTTTGACGTAGTGCACTTCATTGTTCTTTTCCTTCTCATCACTCGCCGCTGTAACTGAGTAGCTTTGGTGTCATGTGGTTGATCCCAAGGTAGCGGGTTTGATCCCAACCGCGGCAGTGACATTTCAATGAAGGAAAGATACAAAAACGACCATGTGCTGTGCAATGTCCGCGCACGTTAAAGAAAACGAATAGTCTAAAAAAAATCCGGAGCCTACTACTACGGTGTTCCTTATAGCCTGCATGTAACATCGGACGTTAAACCTCCAGGCCGAAAAACTTGGGGATAAATATTCAGAACCAAAGAAGTTCGTCACGTACAAAAGAATAGTAAGTATAAGACATGCAACGCAGCCTCTATCTGCCTTAGGAAGATATATATTCACTGTGCCTAACAAACCGAGGAAGAGCAGGCACACATGTCGCGGGAATAAAACTAATTTGCCGTTATTTTTCTGCACAACGTGACTCAAGTGCACACAAGCATGGTCAGATTTCGTCTTTACTTGGCAGAAACACATTAGGCAAGAAATTAGGGCGAGCAGTAAAAACTGCACCGTAGTGGGCTGAATGATGCAGTAATGTTTGACACCAGAGGCAATTTTGGCGCTCTTCTGTGCTTCTAAATATTTTTTGTTTCTTTTCTGGGAAACATGCGTGAGTGACTACTTTGGAATTATCGCCTGGCACTTTGTAGTTGCGTGAAGTGCAGTTTCATGACGACCGGTTTCTGTCCAGCACATGACGATGGCACGTTCTATAGCAACCTACTATATTTCAAAGGATCATTATTAGGTGTGTGCGAGTGTTCAAAAATTCAGTGACGCATATAATAACATGTATTTCATATCTGTATTCGATTCGGAAGCTCGGTCTTCTATGCATTTCGAATGCTGAAAAAGACACGAATGCTCAAGAGAGACTGTCTACTCGGGAGTCATTCGAACATTTTCTATTCATTCATTCATTCATTCATTCATTCATTCATTCATTCATTCATTCAGCTTTTTTGTTCGTGGGCAAGGTTTCTAGAGGCTCACCGACAGCGACACAAAACCACAGTGGCTTACGTGCACTGTCCTGTCTCCCAATCAGTGGTAATCAATCGATTTTTTGTTCGTCTGTTTACTGCCTGTGACTGGGCACTTTAGTTTACATATATTCTATACGTTCACACACATTAAATGGGAATGTAATGTATTCGAATCTATACATACCCCATATCTGGAGCCCTTGAGGTGTATTCTAAATAATCCCGACCACTTAAAGCCGCCCAACGCGGCGCTGGAGCAGTGAAAGGTGACGCTGGCCAGGGGCACACTGGAGACCAGGAGGCACTAGTTGTCACCGTCAAAGCGTCGGCGAAAGCTACTGGAGTCTTGGACTCTGGACAACACCTACAGCCCGCTCCGATCTTCTTTTATAAAATAAAAGTTCTCTCTCTCTCTCTCTCTCTCTCAGCCTGTTCCAATCAGCGAAGGCGGGGGTAACTGGGCTGAGCCATCTGCGATGCGTAGACGTATGCTGTCTGAAAACAAAATAGTACTAGGAATGCTTTGCTGGAAGCACCAGAATCAATGACACCTTGCATAAGGTGCACAGCACCTCACCAAGCTCCTGTGTTTAATGAAGAAAGACCTGAGAGATAAATAAAAAAATGTTGTGGCGGGGCTCGTACAACCTTATAGTGCTCCGATTTCCATAATATATGAATACGTGCGGTAATTTGGCGCCAATTTCACTCATTACGAATGAAAATTTCTTACCTAAAACACAATTCTGGCCCAGCTTCATTCTGGAATATTTTTCTGCACCGCATCATGGACGTTTCCGATTATGACAACAGAGTCATTCATATTCTCCTCGTGAACGCCTATTGTGCTTCAACCTGCGCTATTGCCGGTTTGAAATGCATGTTGAGCTTTAAGGATTACTGGTGAAAATTAAACAATATTCAGTGTTACTGAATGTGAAACGTAAACTTTCTCCTCGGAATAAATGCGGTTTTTTCTTCGCTATTAGATATTACAAGTTATTTCTTCGTATTCCATTCGACTTCAATTATTTTTGTATTCGTACTGACCTGATCAATACTCCCAACTGCCTATACTGGCACTCGAGTCAGTGATGTGAAATTTATTTCCTTGAAGGCGACTGAGGGCAAAAGGGGAATTTTTCTTTAATCACCAATTCTGTGGGGCGCAGTGATCCCGACGCAAGGCAACATGCGTTTTATTATTGTTGTCAGACTTGTTTGCACCGTTTTAACTTGGAAGGCATCTCTTTTTATTTTGCTGCAACAATAGCTTGTTCCCGCTTTCCGTGCGTCTTTATTAAGCGAATCGTAATCAATTTTCGCAAAACTTCGAGTACTCTCCTCCCCCCCACCCCAATTTTTTTTGTCGAGTCCACATTTGCTTAAATATGAGAACTTACGAACTATAACATATATGGCTGAATATTTCGGCATGAAACCTTTCTTGTCGAAGAATAATATTCAGGACAAGGCACACACAGGACAAGGCCGTCCTGTGTAGGTTCTCCTCTTGTCCCTCGTCTTTTTTCGGCTGGTAAAAATCATTCTTCGACATGTCATACCAACTGGCCCACCATTCAGGCTTGCTTCAGAGACCCTTTTCTTGCGCTGTGAAACTATTGAATTGAAAATTTAACGCATCTCATCAACGGTTGGAACTGAAGCAGATAAACCTAACTGATGTGTATTTCTAAATAAATTGCATGCATAATCTTACACCAACACTCAGGCAAGGACACTGCAATATATAGTCACAAGGTTCTATTCACTACAGAAACATTTAAGTCATTTAAGCAATATTAGAATCTAAGCAGTAAAAGCTGCTAAGGAAGTCTCAGTGGTAAATAATGATAGCTTTTACTATCTTAAAAACCTTTAAGCTAGTACTAAGCCAATCAAAACGTAGCAAGATAGACATAAAGTAAACTCCTTTAGCTAATATCGTCTATTTTTTGTTTATATAGGAGTATAGGTTCACAAGTACAAATCACTGAGAACATTTATGGAGGAATGCCTACTACATGAGTATGGTCGTAGCCTGACACCTGACTACACACGGCCCTCTTAACGTGTAATGAAAATCATAAGACGTGCTCAATGTGCGCTGCTAGCAAATATTGTAAACCTGGTGCCTGGACAAAACCTGCTACCATTCACCATTTAAAAGTCAAACCAAAATATCAGGTAGCATGGCTATATCAGGGTGTTTCACTTCATGCCTGAACACCCTATTAGAAACTTTACTACCTTAGCCTTTCTTTGCTCTTTTTTTCTTTCCAGAAGCTTGTCCTAGATAATTTGTTCAGCGCCTCAACCGGCACTCGCCAATCGGGTACGTGTTTGTTAAAAAAAATACCTGCTCACCATTATCTGAGGTTCCTCTACAATACTGACCTCTGCCACGTGATGAAGACATCCAAAACTTTTTTTTTTCATTCCTTGTAAACCTGTACAAATTTTCATTCAACTTGAAAGCTTGCTTGCTACTTCTCTTCGAATGACTTCAAGCGCGTTGCGATGATGACTGAATAAAACACACATGTCCAAATACTAGCCTCTTGTTTTCTTGAACTTTTTATGTATGACTTCTATGTTTGTCATGAAGAGGTTTACCAGGTGAAATTGACGCTCTGAAGCAGAAAAACGTAAATGGTTCAGGAGTCTCTACCAACTGGACGCACAGAGACAGGAAAATATTTTTCGTCTGTGCTTAAGTAATCTAGTACTCAATAGTTGAGGCTTCCCGCTGAGGCTCATGCATGGCGCTGGGTGGCGTAGTATCAGCGTCAAATGAAGCGCGAACGAGAAAACTGAAACGCAACCAAAGCGAAATCTTGCTTGAGGGGCCCTGAACATTATCGCAGTTCATTTTCACTTCGAAGACGAAAAAGCAGCTGCTTGTATTTCTTCTCCGGTAGCAAACATTTTTGTGCCTTTGTGTTCACGCTTCACTGGTACCGTTAGCGTTTTATTGGATGCTGGTGATGCCAAAAGAAGTTCCAAGGGTATCTTTGTCCAGAACACCCAAATTTGCGAAGCACACTTTGAGTGTAAGGAGCCGTGTCAAAGATTTCTTGAGCGAAGTCGTTTGCTAGCGGGATGATGGTGCATATGCACGAGTTGGTCGGCAAAAAAAAATGGCTGGGGTTCAACGTGCCTTGAACCTAGTTACACGAGTGAAAGCTCTATTAAGCATGGTCTTCACTATCTCAAATCAAACGTCAAGGTCAAGGGTCAAATTCAGAGGTCAAGGTCAGGTACCAAATGGTAATTGTCATATGATCACATGGTCATAATACCACAGCTTGGGCCATACCACTACGCAGTTAATTTAGGTTTGACCTTGTGAGGCATTGAAGGTCATTGTCGATGTGGTGCTTACTGTCTCAAATCAAATGTCAAGGTCAAGAGTCGAAATCAGGGGTCAAGGCCAAGTACCGAATGGCCATAGTCATATTGGTAACGTGGTCTTATTACCACAATTGGGCCATACCACCATACAGTTAAGTTCGGTTTGACCTTGGGAGGCAGTAGAGGTCATTGCCTCATCCACATCGAAATCGGAAGTTGTGCTTGACGAGTACAGCTCTCGCTCTAAAATCAAAGAGAACGCGGAAGCTTTCTTTCGGACACTGGATGTATAAAAGTGTTGCACATGAAACATGGGAAGACTGCTGCATCTCTCGTATACCACTAGCGTTCATGAAACAGATGAGTAGCTGCATAAGCTTCTTCGCAACGCGCCACTGGTGACTCATAAAATTATGACCAGGCTTTACGGAACGTGCTTTCGGGGCTTCCAGTGCGTCACTCTTCACTTTTTTCACGTCCTTCTTTTTTTCCACAGCTTCAGCCGCAGTAGGCGAGGTGCCAACGTTAATTATAATGTACTTGAGGAATTCTAATGTGAATTGCAGTTCATCAGAGAGACGAGAAGCTCTGCATGGTTATGAAATCGTCTTAACAAATGTGCGTGGTGTACTTTCTTTTTTTTTCCTTCAAGATATATGTGTGATGAAACTGGGAGGGCAGGACCTCATGCCTGCGTATTAAGCAACGTAAGCACCAAAATGTCCTCGAGTGAGAAATTTATGAACATGTATTGGAAGCCATCAATGTCAAAAGTGACCTTCGCAGTCAGTTTATCAGAGCAGGAATGGGAGGAGGGGGGGGGGGGTAGGGGGCGTGATATTGCTATGGCGGTCACTTCTACGCTACTATAGAGGAAGGGCGGAAACTCTGAAAGCTTCTATTTTGTCTTGTTAAGGGATCGCGTTCGCATTCTCTTTCTTTTTCATTTATCATGTACGTGGTATTCATACCGCTGTTTCACGGTGTTTCATTCCGAAAGCGTAGTATCACACTTCTTTTCTGTATTTCTAATCCTCCCATTGTCACCGTCAATTGCGTTAGGAAGAATTTCTTAAGCTGAAGTTAAAGCAGACTCGCGTATTTTTTTCCCTCCTGTTAACAGGGCAACATGAGAGAAGTGAACTCCGAAAAAACTTTGCATGAGCCCTTTCGCTAGGCGTAGTCCCAGGAAAATATTAACTAGTTAAAAATTTTGCAATATATTTTCGTAATAGAGTTTGGAGCAATGTTGATATGTTGTTATGCAATCTCTGTTTAAATGCTGCCGGGCTGCGACATTTCATACTCATGAAAATGTAAAGCGACATTCTATATATCCGCAAAGATAGCCGTTTCTAGACAATGAATCGCCGTGTTATTCATAATGAGAGAATTTATTTTCTGACAGATAATGCACTGGCCACCAACATCTTATAATCGCTGCTTTTCCCCACACAATAAATTACTGTGGTCATTTATATTAGGAATCGAAGCTCTCAGATAGTGATCGTATTCGAGGAATTACACCAAACTGCCACTAAACGTGGCGCTTGGTACCTACTGAAGCAGACGAAGGAGCTGTTTCACACAACATTTATGCAACGCTTGCTTACCGTGATGACCACGGAGTGAAACTACTTTGCTGAAAAATCGGTTCTTACCAAGGTTGAAACAAAAGGAAAGCTTAACGGGAACAGCTACTTTTTTTTTTTTTTGTAGCGGTGAGGCGTCTGTTCAGCTCTATGTCTGCCTTAGACATGAGCAGGAAAAAAAAAATGCGCGTTGATCGTAAGTGTGGTTCGTTTGCTGAAAAAAGAAGGAAAAACAAAAAAACGCAAAAACTGATTCATATGTACTACCGATGACAACGACATCACATCACGTCGGATCCTGCCAAAAAAAAAAAAGAGAGGTCGAAAAATACGGAAACTTACTTTCATTCGACGCGAATCGAACCCTTTCTTTCCATGCATTTCTTTTTTCCTTAAGTTCCACAAAAACATTTCCTTCCGAAAAAAAGGGCGGGGGGGGGGGGGGGGAGGCAGAGGGAAAATGCGCCCGAGGCTTTTAGACCTCGAAGAGCAGCATGCCGCACATTATCGTCATCCTGGAAGCAAAACACGATCCCTTCATCCGATATGCGCCTGTGGGCTATGAATATCAATAAAGCGAACGCACCAATGGCGCATTCGCACTCCATGCAAGACGAAAAATGAACGCACTCCCGCATCCCCGCGGAAGCCGCATGGGCACCAACATCAATTCCACCGCCGCAGTATATATACCTCAGGGTGCAGCGGAGTACCGCAGAGTGCAAATAACGCGTGCATTGCGATATCATATAAACGCTAAACTGAAAGCCAGTGAATAAACGGGAGTGGAGTAAAAGAGATTTCACGCGCATTTCGTCTTCGGCAGTATATGCATCCGCTTCGTTTTTCTTTTGTTTTTACTTTACTCTCTCGCCCGAGGCTTGCAAAACAAACAACCGGGTGTCGTCATAGACGGGATGAATGGCGGCGTCTATAAAAACCACACACACGTAGAGAACCGTGCCTGAAACAAAAATGAAGATATTAAAAAAAATATCGTAATGTCAGAGTTCTTGCTGTGTGTATGCACTTCTGCACGCGACACAGGTGCGTGGTGCGGTTTATAGGAGGTGCAGAGCTCGCAAATACTGGTCCTTCACCGCATGCAAGTAGTGTACGAAAAGGTAGAGAAATCTGAGACAGGAAAAAAAATTATGGTAGAAAAATGATAGTATAATGCATTCGCAGAAAAAAAAATACGAAATTTTTCAAAGATAAACAACCGGGAAAATTGTGCCTCGAGTAAAGGAATAAAAAGAACAGCCAAACGCTAAGAATAAAAGGAAGAAAAGAGAAAAAATTTGCTCCCAATATAAGAAGTTCAGAATTTTAAAAGGCCGGATAGAAAGAAAGTGAGAGAAAAATGGCAAGAATAGGGCGAAAGTAGATGTTATAAGTCACAAAACACATTACCGCATTCTTATTTTCTTTACTTTTATGTCTGAGCGCCGTTCTACGGAGCGAATCACTCTCACGCACTTTCCTTCTCGCTCTGACTACGACATCCTGACGACGCAGTGCCACTTTTTTCTCTGCTCGCCCCTTAAACGCGGTCGACCACTCACAATTCAAAGAGTCCATACGGTTACGATAGGGAGTAAAATACTTTCCAAGAATATGACATCAAAATATCAAGAAAAATCGAGTCAGCAGCAGCGACGACGACAACAAGAAACGAAAAAAAGATAGATCGTGTAGACGAAAGGGCGACACCCCCTTCTGTAAAACAAACGTTTTTGGTGGGTAAAAATAAAGGCGCCAGAGGGAGCAACGGGAGCGCCGGGCACAAATATGACGACAGAAAAAGGGAAAGAAAACCCAAATCTAGGGAATAAAATGAAAAAAAAAAGAGGCGAGGAGAGAAAAGTTGGAGTCACTTGGTTTTTGGGTCGAAAAACGGGGAAAAAACCGGGAGCCGAGACACGATAAACCGACAGAAGCCAGAGAGACACAGCACTGGAGGGTTGGGGAGGCAAGGGCCCTTGAAAGACGAAGTACTGCTTTGGGAAGAAAGGGGGGGGGGGGGGTATGCAAGGGGGTTCCAGCAAAGGAGCAGTAGAGATAGGTCGGAAAATTGCCAAGAAAAGACCAAAAAAAAAAAGAAACTGTGATCGCGACCTTTTCGTGGGCACCGAAGCGCTGACGGGAGCGCCACATACTTACGGACGCGAAGCTAAAGGGCCAGCGAAATGCACCGCATTGTACCGATGCTGCGCTGGCAAAGGGAATGCGCAGAAAAAGAAGCGATACATAAATAAATAAAAAAAAAATGCCTGAAGGAGCGGCTGCTTCACAGGAGTAGGCAATAATAGCATGCGTGGGTGTGCGGGGCATAAATAGGCTTTCCAGGATCTCGCCTGTTTTTGACCGTGCTTCTTCGGCGAGGGAGTTTCCCCTGCTAGAAAGGCGGGTTAGGGGGAAAAGGCAGAGGCCCGCATAGCGTTTTTCCGGGCCCTACGCTCGTGGCATTTAGGAAATGGGCCGGAATTTCACGCCTTTACGGCCGTGGACCGTTTTTGCGCGTATACCCTTCATTCGGGAAGGAATATTTGATGGTGCGCCTTCAGTGGAACCTGGCACTGGGTTTTGTTGGGTGCCATCGAAATTGAATCGACTGTTTTCAGACGCTCGAATAAATGCGCCACTCTCATGATAAGTTATGCAGTCATTTGAGAGGTTGGTTCCGAATGTTACACCATGAAACGGAGGGCTACATGTCGGCGCACACAAAGCGGAGAGGGAAATCTACGCAGGCTCTGAACGGAACTAACGGAAGTTGGGCTGTATTCACACCGATCGCTCAAAGTCAGGTATGAACCCATTCATTAGCACTTGATCGTAAAATGGTCAATTTTGGTATTTTAAATTAATTTAACTTGGAAATGTTAAAAGCCAGGAAGAGATCAAAAGTGCGAGGAATGACATCCTGGATCATTATCACGAGTTAATGAGCGAATTATTGATAGCCTAGATGAAATCAACAGGAAATGACCATGGGCAGGGCATGTAATGCGTATCGAAGATAGCCGGTGGTCTCTTAATTACGGTAAGGAACGGAGTGCATTCCATGAGAAGACAGGCGTTGAAGTGGCGGCGTCTGTGAGAGATGTGAACGGATGACATTTGGGAGCTTGCGGGGATAGCGTGGCTGCAGCTTATGAAGCAGGGCTGATTGGAGGTCAGTGGAAGATGCCTTTTGAAGCGAAAAGCTCCACTACGCTAGGTAAAGCAGCCGTCGCGTAGGCAGGAGAACGACCTTGAACAACCTTCAGCCACACCACGTTAGCCGTGTATGACCATGTATGGTACAGTTATGGTGTCGAACCCTTGACCCGTGACCTTGACCAATGACCTTTGACATTGGGTGACCTTCGGGTTCACCTTTGACCTTAAGAACATCCTATGGGGTGATTTGGAGCCACGTGATGAAATCCGATGGGGGTGTTGTAAGACCATGTGATACTACGTCATCGTCACGTGGTCGTGTGGGTATAGTATACAGAACGGCTCTCGCGAGTGCGTAGAGGAGCTGCCATGGACGAGCCTCAGACGCTCGTGAGGATGAGGGCAATAAGGATTTACTGTGGACAGCATCCAGGCACTATTCCTGGCAAGGCAAACTTCCCTGCGGAGATCTGAGGACTTCCTTCTCCGATGTGCGCGAATTAGTCTGGGATTTCTGGAAGAAGTTAGAAGCAGGCGCGCTGCTCTGCAAGCGCATTTCTTCATTGCAGTCTTCCTAGAAAAACTTATTCCTGAAAGGCGTACATTGAAATTGAAGGAACAAAAGGCAGGAGGAATGCTAACCGATCACATTGCGAGGTTGGCTACCCTGGATAAGAGTAGAAGGATAAATGAAGTAAACGAGAAGAGAGGGGAAAAATTGAGTCTGTCATGGGTGTAATGACGATTCGTGAGAATTATATTAATGAAAACTTGAAATTTGTCACTCCAGGTCTCTTGAGTGCCACGAGAAATTGCAAAACGACGACACACATTAAGAAAAAAGGATGAGCGCGCATTCCGCATTCTTACTCTGCGTCGTCGTTCGGCGCTGTTACTCATGGCTTTACGAAATAGAAACCATCTATCCCGACGTCTCTTGCACACCACTGAAGAGTCGCAGCGCCTCTGACTGCGTCACAAAACGCCCGGTGCCGGAAATCTATGAAGTCATTGAAGTCTTTGAAGGGCTGGACTGAACGCATCCAGAACTTGTGACGCTCTTCGAGAAGTCAAGTCCATGGCTAATCCAGCAGTGTGTTCTGGGCATTAAGCAGCAATATCGGAGTCAGTGCGACTTTCAAGCCTTCAAATGGCAGTTTATCTTGAGCAGAGCTAAGGCAGTGTGTCTAGATGAGGCTGAAAGATGCGTGCTGAACATTTGAACTCGATAGAAACAAAAAACTCGTGTCGCACAAAATCCGGGGTCGTTGACCGCGAGCGAAAGATCCCCAGAGAAGCAACCTAAGTGGGTCACCTAGGTCACGTGACTTTGTGGCGTCATCACAACCTCCTCAACGGATTGCGAGAAAACAGCGCACTGTGGCAGGTGGCCGTTAAATTACCGATTGGTCACGAGAGGTCGCTTCGAAAGAGCAATCTTCGTCGCGCAAGCCCCACAGGTGGCAGCACCTGCCATCGCAGGGCAGTGGCGCATCGCTTAACCGCTGCACCTCTGCGCCAGGAGGGGTATGAGGACTCCCAGGGATCTATGAATGCTAAGTAGAGAATGAGAGTGAGAATTCTGAATATATGAGCACTAACCCACTAAAGTTATCGCGTCATACCCTTAAGGTGTAGCTTAAGTATCCTTGAGTTAGAAATTCAAGCTATTTTTGCTAAGGTACTAAAGTTAAAGACAAAAAAAATATATAAAACGTTTAGGCGAACCTCGGTGGAGCGTTTTAAGGCCTCAGCAGCCAAGCGTTGTTATATCCAAGATCAACATACTATAGTTCGTTATATTCGAGGTAGCATACTTAGCTTCTGTGCATCCTAGGTTAACCGACTAAAGTACGTTATATCTGAGTTGGCATACTAAGGTTCGTTACATCCAAGGTTTTCGTTCGTAGTCTGCTTGCATTAACCCCTCTAATTCTAACGCATTGAAAAACTTTTTACTTCCCTAGCTGGATTGAACATGAGCCCATCATACCCAGCATGCACTTGGAGCAGCTAACGATGGCGGCCGAGTGCGCTTTTGAGCTCGAAAGATGGCAAAAATTGCTTCTAAGTAAGAAAAAAAGATGTTCAGATTTCGCATTTATGCAAATACTTGGTATAAGTGCACAAGGAATGCTGATTCATAGCACGGAGCATGCCCTTTGCATGGTGGCGTAGGCTTCGGACCATGTCATTTTGAGTCGAAGTTCAGTCACGTTGAGGTCTGCATTTGTTTTTATTTTAACACATACTTCACGTTCATCATGTATAACAAAGATGCGTGCAAAGTCGATGTTTATTTAGCCTCGCGGTTGTTGTAGCGCAAGAAAAATTAATAAAGATTGAATTAAGCATATAAAATATAATTCACGTAGCAGGAAAGCAGGTCAAGGGGTTACAGAAAAGTATGTTTTTTTTTTCTTTGCAATGAGCGGAGTTAGTTCGAGACCGTGCAGATGATTTGATAAAAAGGACAGAGATATATACTTTTGTGTTTTGCTTTTCTGGTACTTTCCGCTACTCCTAGTGCACAAATTTGCGAATGATTCTTATGTTTTTTTTTTACTTTTCGAAATCTCATGGTCCTCGTAGTCTTCTAGCCTTCATTCGTGTCCTCTATATTTAAAGCATGGATCTGCATCTCCCTCATTTATTGCCTCGAACAGCGACTCTAGTGTAGAGATAGAATCTGTGGTTCCTTCCCTGTGGCATTGCGTAAGGCAATGCTTTCTATCTACGTATGTGTTCTCGTGAAGACGCAGATATAGAACACTTCCTTACACAGTGCCACTCGGCCTTACAGTCTGAATTTCTAATGATACCTCTGACGTCAAACTTTTTCAACAGTTAATGAATTTTCGATTTGAAGCCCTTGAATTGCGCGTGGCAGCTCTTGAATCTGCTTCCTCTGCGCCTGGTCCATACGTAGCAGCAGGGTTGCGCTGCTTATCAGCTCTCCCACGTGATCCACGGTCACTGCCGCAACTCTATATTCTTTGGTGTTGTGGTCCCACGGGTATAGGGCTGCATCCGTGTATACCACATTGTTTTTAGTGGCCAGGTGTTTTTCCACGTATTCTGCTCGCGCTTGTCTTCTGGCCGCGTGCAGATTCGGGTCCATATTCCTCGGTAGGGGGCTAGCTTTCAGTGTCCGGCGAAAAGTGTCCGGTATGTTGGCCATCCTATCCTCGGTTTCTTTTATGCTTTTATAGCCTAATCTTTTAAGGAGCGCACCGCCGGCGGTTGACTGCTGGAGCCTGTACAGCTGCGCCCCCCGTTGTGCCTCCTTGAGTTCTTCAAATGTGTTGTGAATACCTAGCTTGAGTAGCTTGTCGTTCGACGTGTTTATGGGCAGATGCAACGCCGTCTTGTATGCTTTCCTGATGAGAGTCTCGGCTTGTTCTCTCTCTTGTTGCGTCATGTTGTGGTACGGGAGTGAGTACGGCCTGCTGACCAAAAGGCTCATGATCAGCTGGATCGTGTCCCCTTCCTTCATGCCGCTCCTTCTTTGTGACACTCTCGTGATTATCCTGCTGACTTGCTCCGTCGGTTGCTTAAGCAGGCCTAGCGTGTGTCCGCGCAATTTGCTGCTCTGGATCCACGTGCCGAGAATGCGTATTATGTCCTTCTCTGGAGTGAGTTGACCTTCCAGATACACTTCTATCTTTTCCTTGGTTGTGTTCTTTCCAATCCTCAGAATTTCCGACTTCTCGGTTGAGCACGCGAGGCCTCTCTCCTTGACGTATTGGTCGACGCATGTTGCCGCCTCCTAAAGCTTTTCTTCTTTTTGGCCCAGTGATCCCTGATTTACCCAGACCGTGATGTCATCCGCGTATATGGCGTGCTGGATGCCCTCGATCTCGTTCAGTTTCTGGGCTTGCCCGATCATCGCGATGTTAACGAGAATTGGCGAACTGAACGAGCCCTGAGGGGTACCCTTGTTAGGCGTGTCAAGGGTATCACTCCGCAGGTTCCCGAGCCCTACTGTCGCCGTGCGCTTGGACAAGAATGCCCGCACGTAATCGTGGACTCTCTTGCCACAGTTGGTCTTGTTCAGCCCTTCCATGATGGCTCCGTGGCTGACGCTGTCAAAAGCCCCTTTGATGTCGAGGGCAGTGATGATGTTTTCGCCTGCTTTAGGGATATTGTTAAGGATCTCTTCCTTTATTTGTAGCAACACATCCTGTGTTGACAGGTTCGTCCGGAAGCCAAACATGCTGTGGGGGTACAGCTCATTGTCTTCTAGGTTTTTGTTAACAAACTAACTGTTATTAACTAGATTTTTGTTAACAAAGTGCTATTGCGTCTCAAATTTGATTCTTATGGATGACTTCAATACACCTGGCATGGACTGGCCGTCCGTATCTATTACTCGGCACGTTCTGTCAATCGACAGAGAATTATTAAACTTACCGCTCTCATCTGACTTGTATCAAATAGTTTACGACAACACGAGAAAAAAAAACGCTGTATTAGATTTTTTTTCTCTCTATACCTGTTTTTGAAAATGGGGTTGACTAATACGTCACAGGTGGCATCCCAGACCACAAGACTTTTTTTTAATTGCATCCAATCTTGTCAAACCACATAGTGTATACTCTGCATTCCGTGATTTTACTCACGCAGCTGTTACATCCATAACTGACACACTGAGTGCCCCATTTGAAGTGTTTCAGTAGGTTTCATCCGTGTTGTGGACGCACCTGTTAGGTTCCTCGAAATTTTTGGAAATTTGTAGTGCCTGGTGGGCCGACTTCGAATACCTTCTTAATGAACGCGGTACCCAACTGTGATCCTCTGTTGATTGCATCTGCAATCAGTACCTATTTTCAATAAGTGTTTACAACAGTCAGATTGAAAGGCTACAGAAAAAATAGTACGAATAATTGAAAACATTGAATACGCGGCACCTTCTTCACATATCTTTGCTTCGCTTAATTTATTGAAAGTAAGAAATATATACGAATACAAATTATGCAGGCAGTATCGTTTAAGTGTCCAACGAGAGAGTACAGTTTTCACGGAAATGGCAGAATTAAGACCCAATTATCCCACCTACAGCACCAGAACTCCAGAACGATGGAAAGTTACAAAATATCGCACTGTCTATGAAAAACAAACACTCCCGTATAATCTTCCGCGATTATTGAATGCTGCAGAAAAAGAAGGTGCTGATATATTCAATATGTCTCTTCCAAATATGCACAAATATTTTGCTACTCGTACTCTTTTTTGTGAATGAGTGCAAATGTCTATCCTTATGTCCAATTACATTACATTGTTTCATTTTCGAAATTTTTTTTTCCAGGCGTCCAAATCCAGTGCTCTATTGAAGCTCTTATTTAGGCTTATTTTATTGTCTGATGCGATACAGTGGTGTTTTTCTTTTCTCTTTGCAACAAAAAAAAATGTGATTGTCTATTGCCCCACTCTGCTGCTGTATACACTGTAAAGGGGCGGAGGATTTTTCAAGCCGCAAATGTACGGCTTTTCCCTCCACCTCCTTCCACTTCTTTGTGGAGAATAAAACTTTTATGTATAAAAAAAAATCTCCTTCCTTCAAGCTCATATTCTTCGATCGACGATGTTTATGCATCTAATGAAGGTGTTCTTAATTTGATATTTGGCTTGGACATTAAAAACCGATGCGATAAAGTACTCAACTCATTGTTAGTACGGTATACTGTTTCGACTACTCGATATCCCACCGCTATTTCTAGAATATATCCCTAGCCAATAAAATATTTTCGTCATGAAGGTCTAGCAAACCTTGTCGCCCGGCACAAACCCAGCAAGTGCAGGCGCTGTTCAGCAATGGACCTATTCCTTTAACAAGTCATTGATGTAACTTACTTGAGCAAATCATTTTCAAGCTGGTCAATGTTTGCTTCGAGTCAAAAAATGTCTTAAGAAACCTCCAGTATGTCTTTAATCGTGGCTTCAGCCTCATCACACAATTAGATAGATTATCTCATGGCATATCTCGTCCTGAACAGGTTGACTGCATATTTACAGGCTTATAGGAGGTGTTTGACACTGCCTCGCTGAAAGCTCTTAAAAATGGCGGACTTTATTTTAAAAAAAAAACCTGTATTGTTAACACGATAATTAGTTTGTTTTTTTGGCCATCGCTCACAACACGTATATTTCAGTTCCACTACACTGTCGGCTATTGATGTTTCATCAAGCACCCCACAGCGTTTCGTTCTGAGTGAACTTCTTTTCTTGTTGCACATAAGTGATCGACCAGTTCATGTAATATTAAGCCCATACCTGTATGCTGATGACTGTATACATTATTGTACAATTAAATCATCCCTTGATCGTAGATCTCTTATCAAGCACTTTACAAACTTCAGTAAGTGGTGTGCAGCAAGACAAATGAGTATTAATTTCTACAATAATGTTTTAAGTTTTATGTCATTCTTCACGCGTACATCTAATTTCTAGTTCACATAATCGTTCAAACACCACAGCCAAGAAAGAGTTCCGAAATACAGATACCTCGGCCTTACATTCCCGCAGGTTATGTACATCGATCTGATGTCTACTTTCAAATTTTGATATCAAATTATTTGGTTGCAAAATCTTGATCCGCCAAACGCTAGAATACTGCCACATCGTTTTAAATGCACGTATGCTTGAGAATTCAAACAAATTGGTATTAGTTAAAAAAAAAGCTCTCCGTTTTACACTTCAACGATATGACCGAGGCTTTTTGCCTTCTCATCTTTCTGATCTGCGGCTCACTCCAGTTTCGTCACATGTCACACTGAATGTTTAAAGATGTTTTGCACGTTTATTAACACTTCGCTATTTGAGTCACATGGCAACTATTGAAAATTTTCTAAATTATCATCATTAAGAAACTAAAATGAGCAAAACATTTTGTCTTTCAGCAAATAGTCTTTTCCCACACCATGCAAAATTGCAGCTAACTTTCTAGCAGCTACCCGCGTTCTCTCTTCGAAAGGATTTTTAGATCCTGCAATTGGTAGCTGACACGTTTTATTACCTGCCGCGGTAGCTCAATGGTTATTGTGCTCGGTTGCTGACCCGGAAGACGCGGGTTCGATTCCGGCCGTGGCAGTCTCACTTCTATGGCGGCGAAATGTTAGAGGCCCGTGCACCGTGCGATGTGAGTGCACGTTAAAGAACCCCAGGTGGTCCAATTACCCGGAGCCCTTCACTACAACGCCCCCATAGCCTGAGTCGCTTTGGGACGTTAAACCCCCATAAACCACAAACTACATGTTTTACTGTGTCTTCCCATGGTAAGTATACTTAGTAGTATACTTGCTTCGAAAGGGTTGTGGTAACGTGCGACCCCACTTGTAATATTTGTTACTACTCGCGGCTTCGTTAGCGAGCTCTGGATTCAAGTCTCAAGTCTGCATTGAAGCTCCGCCTACGTTCAAGACCGCCGCACAGAATTCCTCCGCGACAAAAACCAGACCGTTTATAAAGCTTCTCTTGCTGCTTAAACAAGAAGCTGATCAGGAGACGAATTTAAAAGCTCAATAATTTTGATGCATCTGGCCGGTATGGTGCTGTCAGACGACAAAAAGCCGATTTTATTGGCTGTTGTAATTGGCAACCCGAGTACAGTACGCCGCGAACTGTGGTCACTATTTCCAACTGCTGTTTCTTTGAGTTGTATGCTACTATAGTCACCATTAAATAAAGTGCACCCGAGAGTGAAGTTTTTTTTTTATCACGACAGCTAACGCAAGTGCAGGTATCTTTGCCACCACAGCCGGGCGTGTTCCTTTTACGGGCGCACTCAAGTTTGTCCAAATGAAGAGCTTTCGAGTTTGAGGCAAGTATGCTTGTCTGGCTTCTGGTCTGCATATCGTCACCACTACATGGCAATGTATTGTTTACATAAAAACGCACTCTTGAGGGGTCAACGCCAGGTTAGGGGGCCTCTGCCGTCCTTTAGTCCCGCCCCACGGGCAATATCTGCAAATAAAAATATCTGCAATATAGAGTGCAAATAAAAGCTTCGTTTATCTGTGCAACGCAGGAAAAGCCGCTGCAGCCCATTTGCAGTAGACGGCGTTCGCCAACGATACAACCATGGCTGCATCACTTCTCAGCATGGCAGAAACGCACTTGGCGGATGAGTCTCAATGCTAATGAGTCCTTGCATCACCCAAGACGTTTTCTGTGCCGTGACAGGAGCAGAACTCTCCGTCAATGTGACTGCAAGACTGCGGAGATTCGCTTGGGCATGCACCCCACGGTACGCTTTCCGACCCAGACATTTACGGCCATTTTACCGTCATGCTAACGAAGCTAACAAATGGTGCATACCGGCACAACATGCGTCTCAATGGGCGAGCGTCGGTCGCTGTGCTCTGGCCGACCTAGATACGGGTTCGTGTGCTGTCGTCTGGGATTATTATAGCCTTTCGAATTTGTACTCATGTCACACTTAACGAGCGATTAACCGATTGCGCATCCGTGTTTTCTGTTGTTTCTCTCTTGTGCATAATTTTTCTCAAAAGCGTGAGAATGAAAGACCATGATTGCCACCAATTAGCCAAGTTTGAAAGCCTCTTATTAATGGATAGTTGCAGCGGATGGAGTATCCGGTCTTCGTAAAGCGCATGACAACGACCACGCATGCGCACGCTATAGGCATACGCACACCTTGGAACATTTGTGAACTAGGCTGCCTCGCTAATCAGCTTCACTGCTCATACTGATGACAAGTACGTAATTTCGAATCGGAGATAGTATTTTTTCTGCCATATTACTGTTCATAAAGACCACATTTTTTTTACGGTCTGGGACACGTTGTCGTCCAATGTGAACTAGGCTGCCTCGATAATCAGCTTCACTGCTCATACTGATGACAAGTTCGTAATTTCGAATCAGAGATTGTATTTTTCTGCCAGATTACTGTTCATAAAGGCCACATTTTTTTTTACGGTCTGGGACACGTTGTCGTCCAATACATCTGCCAGGTACAGGACTCCTATTTCATGCAGAAATCCAATGCGTTAGCCTTAAGGACCAGCGGTTATCTTGCCTTTGCAAGATAACCGCTGGTCCTTAAGGCTAACGGAGTGGATTCCAAGAGAAAGTAAGCGTAGCAGGGGGCGGCAGAAGGTTAGGTGGGCGGATGAGATTAAGAAGCTTGCAGGCATAGGGTGGGCGCAGCTGGCAAAGGACAGGGCGAATTGGAGAGACATGGGAGAGGCCTTTGCCCTGCAGTGGGTGCACTCAGGCTGATGATGATGATGATGATATCTTACCAAACCTATACGATACTTGAGAAACAAAATCGCATCGCCGACAGGGCAAAGGTTGTCACGACCCAGAACGAAGACGCAGCAGGTCAAGGAGGCGCTTTGCTCAGAGCCGTCTTTTAAACCCACAGAGAGGCAATGCTGCAATTCTCCTTAGGCAACCAGGGCACAGGTCAACGCCGTCAGTGCCGAGGCCACACCAACTTCCATGCAGCCCATCCACCGCCAGAGAAACGGTTGAAACGATGTTTTTTTATGAAAACATTTTTTTTCTCTCGCTGCTCTGGAGTAGCGAAGGCTGATTTTCTCCAAAACACGTGCTTTCTGAGCGCGGAGCCAACACAGTCATAGTTTTTTGCAGCTTATATATGTTTGGTTTCATTAGATTCTATTCTACGTCGAATAAGGGAAAGATTACGACGGCAGTTAAAGAGCTAAAGAAAGCAGCGGGGCATTTCGGCGTACGACGTCGCCGCCCCACAGCGCCATTTTTTTGTTTTTTTTCATCCCCCCCCCCCCCTCCTCGCCTCTCCCTTTCTACCGAGAGAAAAGGCATTAACGAAAGAACAGCAGTGCACGCGTCGAGGTGCATGCCTCGGTCCCGCCGCTCGACGTGTGCGTCATTCCGACTTACCCCTTTCCTACCCGTGCGACGCCCGAAGCGCTTTAACTGTTTTTTTTTGTTTCTGCGTCTTC
This sequence comes from Amblyomma americanum, assembly GCF_052857255.1. Classification (NCBI taxonomy): domain Eukaryota; kingdom Metazoa; phylum Arthropoda; class Arachnida; order Ixodida; family Ixodidae; genus Amblyomma; species Amblyomma americanum. The sequence goes on along the minus strand of NC_135506.1, from coordinate 68,201,026 downwards.
ATTTCTCTGGTTTAATATTCTTTAGAGCAAGAACAGTACAGCAAAAAAAAAAAGCTGTGGACAGTGCGAGGAATTAAACTTCAACGCGGTAGTTCGACAACAATATGAAAGGCCAAGACATGGGACTGCACTGGAGGCTGTATTAGTGCGACAAAACGAAATGCAGAAACCCGCGCGTATATATACAAAAAGAAAGAACAATACAGGGAAGAGCAAAGGACAAAATAAAACGGCACAATCATGCTACCTAGAATAGCGGGAACAAAATATTCCACAAGGAAAAAGTGACAAAAGTGAAGCGCAGAGCTGGAGGAACAGACTAAACATAAACAGGCAAAAGTAAAGATGCTGGCGAGGGAGAAGTTGAATAATGAAAGCACTCAGAAATAACCTAGAGGAATTAAGAGAAAGATAAGCATGCAATAAAGAGAGAGAGAGAGATAAAAACACAGAGTACACGGCGACGGCTCGTGCTGAGCGCCATTTCTGCACGTGCCGGGGTAAGGCCAACCCTTTGGTTCCCGTCTGGCCCTTCTCCCCACCATTTTCTCCCTCGCTCCCCATTTTGCCCTCCCGTCTAATTTGTTTCTTAATTTTTATCCCGCACCGTCGCGGCGCTGATTCTATGAAGCGGCAGCTAGTGCGATGGGGAGACCAAAAGGGGGGAAATGGGGAAGGAGGGGAGGATGGCGGCCCGCCACGCTAGCCTCAGCTCCCTGAGGCACGCGAGCCGGCGGAGCCAGGACACGAGCTCGCGCGAACGCGTGTTTGAATAGGCGAGGCTCTGATGTCGGCAGCGGCCTCTGCCGACGCATCCCTAAAGCTGACTGCAGGCAGGAGCTCCTCTGCGGGTGTGGGCGGGGAGGGTCTCGACTTCAAATCAAAAATAAGTTGGCCAGCGACAGCAAAAAGACCACGAAAGCAAAACGCCCCACCAGGAAAACGAAAAGAAATTCGTTGCTTTCAGCAGGGGAAAAAATGAAGCGGAGATTAGCGAAGAAAACAGAGACAAGCTGAAAATGAAGAAGGGCTGAGGAGGGGGAAGGGGGTAGAAGGCTTTAGAAGCTTCTCGCGTGAAAAAAACAAAATGAAAATTAAACGCACTCTGGCAGCAAAGAAAGGCGGGAGACAAAAGGGTTAAAACGGGAGAGGGGGAAGGCTTCATCCGAAAAGCTTAGGGCAGGAACTCAATATCTCGATGCAAACACACGAGCTGCATGCACGCTGCGTGCGTCGCGCGCTGGAGTCTGAAGGGAGAGGATATGGGGAGGAAGAGGTAGCCAGATTGGGAGGAGGAGGAGGAGGACTGGGGGTTTGGGGCGAGGTAGGGGATCCGATCTCGGCGAGAAAGGGTTGAAACGGGATCGGTATACTGGCATGCTGGGTGTAATGCAGGGATGGCGAAGGCTGCAGAGCCGGTTTCGTAGGGAAAAAAAGGAAGGAGAGCCTCACCACCACGGAGAAGAAACGGAGGAAAATGAACAACTAATGGCGAAATATGCATGGAATAACACGGCCTCAAAAAGGAGGTATAAAAAGAACAGAACCATCGTGGACCTTCAGATCTTGGCTCTGTTTCGTCACATATGTCCGGGTATTGGAGCAAAATCACTGCCAAGTCCGACCAAGGTGTATTTTTTGCACATTATTGTCCCAAAGTGGAAATTCTCCGCAGGTAAAGTTCGCGCGCTCGGAAACTCCTGTGTTTACGTGCTACAAAACAGTTATGTGGCATAAGGAGCAGCCGTAAAGAGCCAGAACTCTTAAACTACATCATGTGTGGATCTGCTTACAAAACACATGTACCAAATGTGATGCCGTGATTGGCTCGAATTTTCGAGGATGGATGGATTGAAGATAGGAGCGTCTCCCTTGAAACGGGATGGTGGCAAATGCCACCACGCTCAGCTTTCTTTCCTTACATTTACTTAACGGTGTTCTAAATGGGTCGATAAATTCGCCAGTATCTTCAAATGCATCTTTAATCCTACACTTCGAACCTTATGTCACCTCTCTTCTTTAGAGCCACCAATCTTCCAATCGCTTTTTCCAAATTTTCAGCGCAGATTCACTCACATGACTATTATCTCTAAACCTATAGGACCTAAGGGACAGTGACTGTGCCTGCATCGACCTCCGGATGGATGCCATCACATTCGGGTATAAGATGTTCAGCTGCTTCTATAGATCTGCCATACACTGTACGTATGTCATCTTCTTCGTTATATTTCTTTTTGTAGCTGCGCGTTCTAAGGGTTAAAACGGGAGAGGGGGAGGGGAAGGCTCCACCCGAAAAGCTGAGTGGAGGAGCTCAATATTTCGATGCAAACACACGAGCTGCATGCACGCTGCATGCGTGCGTCACACGCAGCGTAGTAGACTGTCGCGCCACCAGCGGCTTTGAGCTGAACTGCTCGGTGCTGCTCAAACCTCAAGATAGAGAAAGGAAAGTTGCACGGTGCCACCAAAAGCTGGCTGCTCGGCTCACGGGGGGGCGCCACCGTCTCCAAACCTTCGCTAAGTTATCACACAGAATAGTTGGGCTTCGGATCGGAGTTTTGTAACAGATAGCAATATAATTCCCTGATCTAAATAAAATTGGATGTAGCCGCACTTGGAATGAGCTGGGGGTTGCAGTAAACGATGCTACTTCGCCTCCCGACAGTACGGAAAGTCTGAGAACTCTTTTTTCTGCTTTTTTTCCTCACGAACATGGAGATTTTTTACCTTGCCTTTTCGAACTACAGTCTGTGTCTCTGCATATGAGTGCGGCTTGATACAAGAGCTGTCTTTGGTACAAGCGTTGTCTTGCGAGAGAAGACAGTCAGGCAGCGGGATGAATGAAGTCGGAATACGGAAAGAAGTGTAAATGAAGACGGAAATCACGCAGCCTAAAACATCATCGCATGAAGGTAAGAGTTTGTCTGGAGGCGGCGAGAATTCGGGCAGTCAGTATCGGAAATCAAGTGTTACCGAAGGCTCATTTCTTGCCTACAGCAGCGCCGCCTAGCTCTGCGCCGGCCAGTAAACTCTCCAAAACTCAAAACATTGCGTGCACTAACTGCTCTTCTCCCTGGCAAATCTTCAGTTGGTGTCTTTTCTCCTGTCCTTTCAAAGCTTTCTCATCTCTTCATTCGATCTATTATCACAAGAAATTCACTGCATGGATAGCAACTAGCTTTTTGCTAAGGATCCAGATGTTGATGAAATCATGCCTCTGTAATGAATGTTTGAAAAAAAGATCAATCAATCAATAAATCAATCAATCACTGAAACAAACAATCTTATTTCCTTCAACCCTCTCTTAGAGTACCCATCCGCCGTCGTCACAGCCGGAAGACCTGCCCACGTTGGCCACCAAGACGCAAGATGCACTGAGCGCTTGATGTGCGCTCTTCAATAAAAAAAATTCGCGCTCTCACTCTTGTCTCTGTTTCATCGCAATAAGCTTGCACTCCTATGAAGTACGATACGCTGCCGAGCGCATTTTATTGGTGTAGCGGCTCGGAATCCAAATGTAACATGAATTAGTGAGCAAACGAAGTGCGGGGAAAAGTCAGTCACGTTTGAAAAACAAGTTCTTAGAGGGATGCAGCTCTTGCGGATGATGCGGTAACCTTTAATAGCTTTCGGACTGAATGTCGACGCTACTCGGAGAGCTTCGTAGCTTTGATCACACGCTGCAACTCTCACCATGGGCGCCCAGAATATAAATTTATGTAGTACTTCTAATCATTTACTTGCATTGTATGCGAAAAATGAGAACATTCTGTAAATTTTTCTATCTCATTTTTTGCTATAATTAAATAGATGCGTTATGCCACTTAGTAAAAGAAAAAAAATTTTTGATGCTTCGTTTTAACATGGTGTTGCACACTTGAGGTATAAGATAACAACGCAGCAGATAGGATCACCTGAAGATATGGTCTACATGGCAAAACAGGCATCATAATAGGCACAAAAGTACGGACTGTACCAATGGAGGAGTTAAGTTCACGTTCACGACTACTGTGCACAACTGCTCCTTTTCACACTTCAAATTGTTCATGACTGCAAGGTCAAGCGGCACAAACTGGAGTGAGCATGGAACGGCGGGTCTTGGTCAGGAAGTCATGGAAGCTCCGCGGCCCGTTTGGTATTAGTAGTTGTGTGCAAACACAAGCCATCATAGCCTTGACAAAGGTTGCACCCATTATAAAAGAAAAAACTTTCGGGGCAACCTAACTCTGCTTGCGTGCTATGAATGCGAAAGCATTGTGCACTACTGCTATTTCTGTTGGTGCGTTTGTGTAACTTAGTTCGCGTTGGCCACCAAACAGTACACACACCATTCGGAGCTTCCTGGGTTAATGACCATATATGCATGATTGATCATTCTCTGCTTAGCCTTCATAGATGGCGGTGAGTCCTCATACCACTACAATCGCAGTGGCGCATTGGTGAAGCGATGCGCCACTCTACCGGCAGGTGATTGTTCCTGTCACAGCTACCAGTAGGGACTTTGCGACGTACGTGCTGCTCTTCCCGAGCAACTTCTCTCGCAGCTTGCGCGGCGCTCCTCCGAACTTACCCGAGCTTACCCGAATCAGTTCCCGAGCTTACTCGAGCTGTCTCCCATTGGCTGCAGCTTGCGCGGCGCTCCTCCGAACTTACCCGAATCAGTACCCGAGCTTACTCGAGCTGTCTCCCATTGGCTGCAGCTTGCGCGGCGCTCCTACGAACTTACCCGAATCAGTACCCGAGCTTACTCGAGCTGTCTCCCATTGGCTGCAGCTTGCGCGGCGCTCCTACGAACTTACCCGAGCTTACCCGAACCACTACCCAAGCTTAATCCCATTGGCTGCCGCTTGCGCGGCGCTCCTCCGAACTTGCCCTAGCTACCTCGAGTAAGCTCGGGAAAGTGTCCACACTTTCTGTTAACACTTTCTGCACACACTTCCCGTGAACGCCATGTATGAGCCATGAAATGCTTAGGCATTAAAAAAAGAACCACAGTTATCGCCTTGCGGACCGTATGCATGTCTCGCGAAAGGGGGGCGTTGTACTTAAGTAAGCCGTAAAATATCCAAAACTATTGCATGCGCATGTTCGCGAGTGATACCACACACATGTGCAGCCTTCGTCAAAAAATAGCTGTGGTTTAAATACTGCTAAACATGGTTAGAGAGAGAAGGCTGTGGTGCATCGGGCAAGTAGACGCTCCTTGGCGTCTGTAACGTTGAGTGCGTTCCGCGCACTGGATAGGCAGTGCGCCCACCTTGTCACCTTGGCTGGCGGACGTTAAATGAATGGTTCATCGCGAGAGGTTGGTTACCCAATGAACGCTGCGGCCTATATATTCCCCCCAGTCTGACGTCACAACGAAAGTTTCCATCGCGCGACATCACGCGATTGTCATGTGACTATTCTACCACCCTCTACCGGCGTATCGAACGGTCAGAGGTCAAAGTAAAAGGTCAAGTGGTGCGACACCATGTTGGACCACATATGGTAAGGCTTATAGCCACAGTTGACCTCCGGCTCACTTGATGGTCAACCGGCAACGCATGACGAAATCTGTTTTACCTAACGTAGTGAAAAAAATGTGGAGCCCAACACAAGGGTCTTGCTTCTGAACCGTGTAGCGCACTTCTCAAGCAGCCCGCAAGTCTTATACAGGGGTGAATAGGGGAGTACCTCTCACCCAAAAGAGATTTGGAACGCAGAAGTATGCGGAAGAAGCCACACAGCAGCATGGCCCAGAAGTAAACCCGGTGTGGTACACGTATATTTTGGACAGAGCCTGTGAGCGGACGTGCGCACGTTAGACCAGCGGCCTCGCGACACAGGCCTCGCACTTCTAGACTGCACGCCGCACCAGACGGTGCAGTCATTACGAATCTTGCCATCTCGGTCTCTTCCGCCGCTTCTCTTTACTTCATCTCGGTCGTCGTTTCGCGCTGGCTGGCTCATTCTCTCCCTCTCTCTCTCAGGTTCAGGGCCCCGGCCGCTCATTTATTTCCGCGTAAAAGCTGGATCGATGCCGGGCGCACCACCGTTCGGGTCGCGCGATACGGCCCTAGCTCCGCTCTCGAGCAATTTTCTTGTTCTTTCATTTCTCCGACGTTCCGTTAAATGCGTTCGAGGCGATGGCGGCGCGATTCGAACTGCGTCACAAATGCACGCTGCCCTCTCGGCCCGCGCCAGCTTTCCGCGAGCGAGCGAGATTTCTCTTTCTTCTTTCTTTCTCACTCACTCGTCCTCTCTCGCTCCTTCGAAGCTCGTTTCGATGGCGAGCTGTTTGTAGTCGCTCCCCTTAACGAATCGCCGGGCAATGAAACACGAATACGGTGCAAAAAAATAATAAATAAATGAAAAATAAGCGGAAGAAACAAAGACAAGGAAGGTAATGAGTAAAAAAAAAGAAAGAAGAAAGAAAGGGATCCGAAAACAAGGAAGCGCGGTAATAATAGAAGGAATCAGCAAACAAACAAATAACTAAGGAATGAAATAAACGTAGGAAGGAACGAACGAAAGAATGAGCGAAGAAAGAAAAGCTTCAATTCGAAAGGATTAAAGAAGGAAAATAATAGTAGGGACCAATTCCAGAAACGGAGGAAAAAACGTAGAAAGAAAGAAGGAAAGAGAGAGAGAGAGAGAAAAGAGAAGGAATAAAGAAACATGGAAGGAAGGAAAGGAAGAAGAGAAGAAAGGAAGAAAGACGGAAAGTAGGAAGGAAAGAAAGAAAGACAGAAAGAAAATAAGAAAGAAAGAATGAAAGAGAGAAAGAAGGAAAGAAGGAAAGAAAGAAAGAAAGGAGGAAGGAAGAAAGAAAAATGGAAAGAAAGGAGGCAAGAAGGAAAGGAACGAAGGAAGGAATGAAGGAAGGAAGGAAGGAAGAAAGAAAGAGAGGAAGAAAGAAAGAAAGAACTCTCGAAGGGGCAGAAAAAAAGAGCAAGAATTAACGAAGCCTGCGTGACAACCAAGAGCTTCGATGGAGGTAGGCGGAAATAAAGTTTAAAGGAAGAGACAGAAATGAAAAAAAAAACAGCAAATGTTATGAAAAGAATCTAAAGATTGAAGCTTTTAAACGCAGGACAGAACCCCTTCCAGGAACGTGGAATGCGCGCCATTCTGTACAGGACGCGGCAGCACGATGAAGCAAGCAAAAACGAGCCATAAAAGAAGTAAAACAGATATTTAAATTGATTAAAAATAAAATCTCAAGTGCAAGGAACTGGGCACGCACCCCTGACAAAGCCCGAGGGCGCTCGCGAAAGTGGCGTGGGCCATTAAAATAAAGAAGTCAATTAAAGTGGGCCAGCGAAAAACAAAAGCAGCAAAATGGAAACACCCCAGACGGCGCTCAGTAATTTAAGAACGCAGAAAGTCAAAGTGTACAACAGATAACAAGAAAACTTTACGCTGGCGAAAAAGTAAAGATATCCGCCTGGAGTGTTAGGGTGGGGTCCTCCTTACCCTTGCCCCTTCTTCAATTCCCGACAGCATTGACGCTGATGCCGTCGGGGTCCCTACATCCCAGCTTTCGTCCCTAAAAATAATAATGACAATTAGAGGGAGCGGCCGTAGAATGGCGGGGAAGGGGCAGGCTCCAAAGCAGTAAAGAACATTAACAAAAGAGGGAAGCTCGCTTATGTAAAGAGAATTTTTCTTTCCTGCAGGGATCTCAAGTAGACAGACAACAAAGGAAAACCCGCCAGCTTCTCTCTGGTAACAGGCAGTGTCCAAAGGGTTCGACTGACGGCGTGATATCGTGGACGTGTGTTCCGGAGTCATATCTTGTTCAGTTGACCACGTTACCAGGCAGCCTGACGGCGCTTACGTTATGGTATTACCGCACAAGGTGACGAATGAGCCCTTACTAAAGCTTTAGTTGAGGTCGAGTTGGAGTTCTTTCGACTGGGCTCAGCATGCGATCCTGAATATATGTTGAGACCAGGAAGAGCTTGTTTTGGTCGAATATGTTGAATTCCTGTTGAAGTTACTGGGGTGACTCAACACATCACTTTGAATATCGGTTGTAGCAAAAAAAGAATCCTAGGAATACATTCCTACTGCGCCATATGAACCGGCTATCAATGTAATTTTCGGCGGCCTATTCACATTTATTGTGGCAATTTCTCGTTATTGTGACCTAGAAAGCCAGCAGTCTTGTAGTGCTCTACATATACGTACAAACACACACGTGTATAAGTGTACATAAATACATACACTTTCATCAATATACAACCATCCGATAAAGAGCATGGAGCAGTATTGCGCACCAGGCTACAACACGAACTAAGAGTTCAGTACTTTTTCAATTTAAGCTCAATCTCGGCTTCATCGTCGTAGACCACTAAAGCACTATCAAGATGATGTTTAGAGCAGTCGCCGCTTTTTTTTATTGCGAAAACACTATTTACGCTAACAGATCAGCTTCGCTGGCCAGGGCATGGGAGCACTATGCTATCACCACAGTCAATCATTCCTCGTGTTACAGTACTCGGGTTGTTGTTGTTGTTGTTGTCGTCGTCGTCGTCGTCGTCGTCGTCGTCGTCGTCGTCGTTGTTGTTGTTGTTGTTGTTGTTGTTGTTGTTGTTGTTGTTGTTGTTGTTGTTGTTGTTGTTGTTGTTGTTGTTGTTGTTGTTGTTGTTGTTGTTGTTGTTGTTGTTGTTGTTGTTGTTGTTGTTGTTGTTGTTGTTGTTGTTGTTGTTGTTGTTGTTTCAAATACGATGAACTTGTGTTAAACTCCAATACACTCTCGCGCTGTGCATTCATTGCATGCCGTTGTCTTCATCAACTTCCATCTGTGTGCAAGTCGTGAAAGGAAAGGAAACGCGCTTTCAATCGCGCTTTCAGGTACGTGGAGTTGGTGTCCAGCGGCAAAAATGTCTTTTGCACAGTATTTCGTGGTTGGAAAATCTAAACCGCCAGCAATTTTTTCTTTATCAACGAGTAAGCATGACAGTTTGTACGTTAAATGGTGAACTTCGTTGCCTTTGATTACGTTCTCCCGGTATTTAGTGTAAAAATATGGACAGTTGAATGAGTTGATATGCTGAAAAACACACTGCGCAAATGGCAGGGATGGAGAAAAAAAAAAACAACAGGATGGGCTCTGAACAGTATTTGTCCGAGTAGTATCCGAATAGTATTTGTCCGATTAGTATTTGTCCGAGTAGTAGTAGTGAATAGTATTTGACCATCGTGGTCACAAGTAAGAGACACCCCTACAAGTTCCACCCCGTGCCGCTCTGCGTGAGGGCGCCACCGACAAAGCACTTCTGGCGTCGAGATGAGCCCACTGTACATGTTTAGAGACCTGAAGTATTTCGTCGGGTGGTACCCCCACGGAAAGCTGCACGGGTCGGGACTTGTAGGGGTGTCCTTTAGTTTTGCCCTCGGTATTACGTATTGCAAAAAAGGGAAACATAACCTCCGCTTATTAAACGCTACACTCATTTCGGTTATTATTTTTGTACTAATCACTACTGTTTCGGTTTACACTGCTACGTGAGATCCAGGCTGTTACGAAAACTTTCCCTTTGTTCTCAGATATGCTTGGTAGTTACGTGCTCAGCATCCCAGCCCTGAACTGCCTCGCTCCTTTAGAAACAAATTTGTTGCTCTAGCACTGCACCCCCACTAAGCAATTTCGATGATGTTTGCCTGTCCGGTCCCAGTATTGGTAGTGAAATTAATTATTGGTCGCGAGAGGTTGCTCCGAAAGAGAAACCTGGGTCTCCCAAGCCCCACTGGTAAGGCTGTAGCTCATCGTTTAACCGCTGTACCACTGCGCCAGGAGTGGTATCAGGAGTCGACTACCAGGGATCTGTGAATCTAAAGTAGGTAATGACCAATTCCGTATATATGGGCATTAACCAATTAACGCTACCGTGTCCAAGCCCTTAAGGCGGGCCTTAATTCCGATTTTGACAATGTTTGACTGAATCCTGCTTGACCTTGAAAACCGAGCATCGAACCGAAGCCGAAGTGCTAGCGCATCTGATTCACATCTGGCATAACCACGCTAAATCGTCCGCCATTTTTGTCTCTCTGCTGTGCTCAAAACAGTGACGAAAGAACGCTCTGACTTTCACTTTTCTTCCGTATGTGCAGCTATCCACTGATGTGACGGCTGCCTATATATAAGTGAAGCAATGAATTGATAGTTGTACAATGTGAAGTAGCGGTGAAGTGGCAGCTGCGCCAGTGAAGTGGCTGCTGCGCTAGGTGTAGCTTTACTAATGAAGGAATAGCTGCACCATGTGAACTTGTTCTGGCTAAAGGATAGCTGCAACATGTCAAACTGTGTCAACAAATGGTAGCTCTGTCATGTGGAGCTGTACCAATGAAGTGACAGCTGACTATGTGTAGCTGTGCCAGTGAAGTGACAGCTGTACGTTGTGAAACTGTAGCAGTGAAATGACAGCTGCACCAGGTGTAGCTATACCAGTGAAGGTCCAGCTGCACCATGTGAAGCTATACCAGAGAGTGATAGCTGCAACATGTGAAACTGTACCATTGAAGTTATGCCTTTACCACGTGAAGTTGCACCAGGGAAGTGATAGCTCTGCCAAGTGCACCTGTACCAGTGATGAGAGCAGCACCAGGCTGCTTGCGACACCAAATTGAAAGCTGCACCATTGACCGGATACCTCTACCATGTGGTTCTTCGAGCGGCCGCATGGTGCAGACATCTGGAACGTATGAACACACAGTGCAAATTGTGGGGAACGTCCCCTCAGCAAGGCAAATATGGGTGAAACATTCTCTTCATGCATACAGTGAATGCGAGGACGACAATAGCGGAAACATCAGCGCCGCCCGTCGCCTTTGTACAGAAACCAGGCTGTCCTTTACCATGTGGTATATTTTCCACGTCCTCCCCAAGTGACGCCCATGAGCGGTAAATGTATAATGTGTATAATGTATAATGTTAATAATGTATATTTTTGTGGTCATTAGGTTGTTGTTCTTACGCTTAAATTGCACCAGTTAAAGTAATACCGTTTTGTATAGAATTAAAACTGTCATTGCCATAATTAAATGATTATATTGCCAAAAAAACGCTTTGTATTGTTCTTAGTGATTACTTTTTCTATTTTTCGTTGACTGACAGCGAAAACCTGCACACAATCGCTCATGCGTATGCTTTTCGGCATAGTAAGTGGTGTAAATGAAACAACCAAATAAATGTACGTACCATCTTTGCCCGAGCAACTATTTTAAGGCGAAACATTTAATGGCTCATACTCGCGCGTCTGGTGTAACGCTGTCTTCCACGAATAACGCGGCAACTAATCAGCACAGCAGAAAACCAATGGTAGCACCAGATAGAGAGGACAAAATGTAACCACCACGTCAAGTTTGATGACTACATTGTGATCAGTTAAATAATTATAGCCAATTATAGCGAGACAGAACTAAGAAAAAAACCAAATGCATCGATTTAGCGCAGACATCGATACAGCGACGGGAGAGGGTGACGTCACACCCGAGGTCGTCATGGTAACGGCGTGCGCGCTGGTGGCGCCCCCTGCGCGCCACCACCAGTGAAGCCAGAGAAGAAAAGAAGAAGAATAAGAAGGTCAGAGAAAAGCAGACCGCAAGCGCCGACAACGTCGTGTAGATCGAAAGTGTGGCAAGGTAGCAGCCTTTGGGAGTGCCACTGGTATGGGAACCTGCGAAGCTAGAATCGCAGTCGGCAAGGCTAAAGGCTTTCGCATTGCCGCACTTGAAATTGGCAAAGTGCTCCCATAATTTTTTCTTAGTCGTATAATGCAGCAGATACGGCACCGTTAAACTATGAAGCTGTGCAAGGTAAAGAAAACCCTCACAAACACCTTTCGAAAATTTTTGGTCTTTACGGGCGCCGTATGTGTTCTACTACACGCTAAGAAGCAAACACAGTTGCTCGGTTATTTTTGGCAATTACGGCACGTATGTATGTATGTATGTATGTATGTATGTATGTATGTATGTATGTATGTATGTATGTATGTATGTATGTATGTATGTATGTATGTATGTATGTATGTATGTATGTATGTATGTATGTATGTATGTATGTATGTGTGTATGTATGTATGTATGTATGTATGTATGTATGTATGTATGTATGTATGTACGTACGTATGTATGTATGTATGTATGTATGTATGTATGTATGTATGTATGTATGTATGTATGTATGTATGCATGCATGCATGTATGTATGTATGTATGTATGTATGCATGTATTCACGTATGTATGTATGTATGTGTGTGTGTGTGTGTGTATGTATGTATGTATGTATGTATGTATGTATGTATGTATGTATGTATGTATGTATGTATGTATGTATGTATGTATGTATGTATGTATGTATGTATGTATGTATGTATGTATGTATGTACGTACGTATGTATGTATGTATGTACATACATATGTATGTATGTATGTATGTATATATGTATGTATGTATGTATGTATGTATGTATGTATGTATGTATGTATGTATGTATGTATGTATGTATGTATGTATGTACTTACGTATGTTCCTTTCTTCAAAAGCCAACATATTTTCTCTTTTTTTGGATCTGTATCTATCCATCCTCCATCTACCCCACTCGGCACTCCCCAACTGTCCTTGGTGTGCGCCAATCGACCCACGCTTTTCTATATATCAAGGGTTTGCCCGGGGAAACCACCACACCTCACATCACACGTATCATACGAGCAGTTTGATACACCCCTGTCCAGCCGCGACTTCGACGATCAGCGCAAGCTCATCCGACGGGTCCGCGAAGCAGCGCATGCCACCGGCGTCCTGAAATGAGGATGCCGGCCCCTCTAACTCCAGACATTCCCTGGTTGTTCAATAAACATTTTATCTCTCTCTCCCTTTCTCTACGTTGTGTTATCTTCACTGACAGCTCCATTAAATCTTAACATGCATGAAATGCCGCTGTTTCCTGCTCATTTCATCCACACCTTTCCAACCTCTTCTTGTGCTGTTTCACGCCCACAAACACTTTGTGTGTTTCCCAAGAGTTCCTGATATTCACCAGCAGTCCTTGTGTACTCCTCAGACACAGTATATAATGAGTTTAGGTTATTGCAATCCAGTATCCACCGCAGTTCCTCTTATCAATGCATTAACGTTTCGAAAGCTGAATATGCGGTCCGCCAGCATGTTATTAGCACCCAGAAAAAAAATATGTTCATAGCGAACCTTTACAAAACTCGTCGCTTCCTTGTTTTAAAAGCACTGTTTCATGTGAGTCTGCAATCAGAGGGTTAGAGCCCACACAATGGGAACACTCATGGGTTCGCACGAAAGCGGAATCCTGGGCCTTTTCGCTTGATCGTGTTTTCTCTAACCTTTTGGAAGCACTCCACATATTACTTATTTATTGGTTTATTATTTATCATTAATATTTAATGCTGTCATACGTAAGCCGCGATAACCCACCATCAACCAAAGAGCTCACTACTCCGTGTTCGGAAGCCACAGCTATATTGCTCCGAGGCAATACATAACGCACCGCAAAATAATAATAATAATAATAATAATAATAATAATAATAATAATAATAATAATAATAATAATAATAATAATAATAATAATAATAATAATAATAATAATAATAATAATAATAATAATAATTCAACTCAGCTGAATCTATCTAGTCCCTTTCTCTCTTTCAAAGGGTGCGCACAAAATTGAACATAGAGTCACTCTGATAGCAAGACTCAACATGTTACGAAACTCCAAACCCAAATGCAGCCGTTACGATGATACGTGCTACTTCCTGGACGTTAGCAGGAGGTGCTTGGCATCGATGTACACTAAATGTTAGTGGCAGACAGTAGCGCCACCTGTGAGCTGGACGCTCAAATAGCTGTGGCACCATTCAACTTTCATTTCGCAGCCACAACAGCGCCGTGAACTTCCTGCTATGTAGAGCTCATCGGATAAACGCTGGTGAGAGGGCAGTTTCCCCTTTTAAGCGCTTTTCTTTTTATACAGAGCAGAGTGCCGTGTTTTGGACCTTTGCCAATATGTTCAGTTTTGCAAGTGCTATGAATAAGAGGCTCCTGGTTACTCGATGTTGTTATAAGTTCATAGCAATTTATACAACAGGCCCTGCAACCGTGACCCAGCATGCGGGAGCCGGGATCAAGAAAGAAAACAACTAAAAAAAACAATGCATTGAAACTAAAATAATTGACGGTTGAGCAAAGACGCCACGCAGCGAGCTTCTTTTCGGCTAAGCGGAAGTAGGAGTAGGAGTTAGGCATGTGGGATGCAACGTAAATTAAATTTGTCTCGGGGAAATGAAAGAGTAGAGAGAAAAAAATACTAAAATTAAAGAGATCCAAAGAGAGTGTTTCGATGCGAAAAAAAAACTAGAAAGTCGATATCCTGATGGCATCTTTCTTTCCGTAAGAGAGCGAGGAAAAGAAATAAGACAGAGCTTTTTTAGAGAAAAATAAAAAAAGAAGGAAATTAGGCGAAAGGGGTTGCTCGAAAATCAATAACCTCACCCTAACAAGCGTCGGGAGCGGTGTGGAATATAAGCCGGCGCATGCGCAGTTGCTACAGGCTGGAGGCGCGCTCCAGCGCCGTCTAAGCATACACTGCACTTGCGCTCATCACAGATGAAAGCGGCGAGACAGCTACACGCAGCTTAGATCGCTATTTTTCTTTTTCTTTTTCGCTGTCGCTGTTCAGTGCCACACTGGCAGAAAAGCGTTCTCGTGTTTCACTCCCGAGTTCCTCGCCGTTAATGCCGGCGTTTTTTGTTTGTTTTTGTCTCTGCTCAATTACTTTGTGTACTCTGAGCGTAGGAGGTGGTTGTGATTCAATTTTAGGGCTTCACATTCGCCTTTTTTTAAACTTCGCTTTGCTCTTTACAATCGAAAACTTGTTTGTCTGCACTTGTGGCAGCGACTTAGCGACGTGCCGCCCTTTTAGGGACAACATCAGGACTCTCAAAGCCCCGCTCACAGGGCTGCAGCAAACCAGGTGTTTCGTAAACTACCGTCAGGCGATTCATTATTGAATGACAATTTTTTTATTTTAACGTAACAATATTAAGGGCTCCATTGTCCAGAAAATCCATAGTTGGTGGCGTTGGCGGTGTTGTGAGTGAAAATCACGAGTATAACTACGGCAGGTGGTCCTCAGAGAGCAGCTTAGGACGCAGGCGGGCCACCTAAGTCACGTGACCTCGCGGCGTCATCACAACCTGTCCACCGTTGCACGTGGCAGTTAAATTCATGACTGGTCGCTCGGGAAGAGCAACCTGGGTCGCACAAGCCCCACAGGTGGCAGCACCTGCCATCGCAGGGCAGTGGCGCATCGCTTAACCGCTGCTCCACTGCGCCAGGAGGGGTATGAGGACTCCCAGGGATCTATCAATGTAATTATAGAAAATGACCTTCTACATATATGGGGGTTAACCCAATACGCTTACGACGGAGCTTAATTTTGAACAATTTTGAACAATTTTTTTTTAATTTTGAACAATGAATTGGACAATTAGGAGCAGATTAATGGTTTCCCCTACCTTAAGGTGACACGCAGACACAGAAACGGTGGCAGAAATGTACAATCACGGCCAGGATGATGCGAAGCATGCTTAAACATTCCTACTCTGCACCAAACGTTGCGTAGTGAAATAGGAATATTTGTTGCGTTTATACGGAAGTGCACAAGCGATACTTACTTGCGCAGGTATCAAGAACTGCTAAAATTCTTGCTAGGCGACGCATGAGAGAAGTTCGATCTCCGAAGCATGTTCCGAAATAATATGTCCGCGAGTGTACAAACCAATGCCGCCACTGAACCACACCAAACCAAATTGCAAATTTTGAAATGACCTCATATGTGCGTAGGTTTTCCCACAACATCAAAAGAGTTGCTTTCAGGCAAGGCGTTAACGCTGTCTTTTCTTCGCCATGCAAACTTTCAAGCCTTTGCTCACGTATTGCGCGTGGCAGAACAAGACTTCGTGTGTGTACGATGCAGCATGAAAACTGTTATATTACATGTGCGACACGTCTGGTGTGCAACATCTTGCTGACTTGCGAAAAAGTTTACATTCACCAGAGACCGGTGTGTCAGTGAAAGGCTTGGAGAGCCCAACTCTTTGAACCCTGCTGACGAAGCAAACCTGGCTCGCCATTGGCGGGATTGCGGATGCTACCCGCTGTCTACCCATGTTATTCTTCTTTGTAGATTCGCAGGCGAGCTGAAGAACGAAATTCTAGAGCAGAGCGTGAGCATGCAAGGGGATAATTGCATCAGCATGTCGTCGATCTCTCTGGCGCAGAAGGAACTAAGATTCCTTTCGCACCGTCGCCTTGTTTATCTCCCAGCGATCGTTGTTTGTATCTGTCTTAGTTGTTGTGCTGCGCACTCTCTGCTGGTTTTCCTGGCAGCCGGAATTGTTCCAACAAAGCACAGTTGTTAGTTCAGTCGCTGTGCGTGCCTCATCTCTTATCTGTATTTTGTCTTTCCACTGGTTAATTTATTTATGAGCTCGCTTTTAGCGGTAAATTAGCTCGTATGTTCGGGCATGCCCATCCTGCGTTGCATCACTTACGATCAGGATTAGGTTGCGCATTTGGTTGGTTCTTCCGGGATTTCGACGCTGTTTCACCTTGCATGCCTATTTGTTTCAAGATGTACTTATTCCCTGGACATTTGACACCGCCATTACAACATAGTGTTTCGTCGTCCTATACAGAGAGAAAATTTCGGAGATGATGACAAGGCGGTGAACCTTGGTTAGTACGCAGGGTTATGGTAGCAGTAGTAGTGCACCACTCCTGCCTCATTGGCGATTAAAAGAAAATCTTATAGGATGGCAACCACTGTGGGACGCGGAATTCAGCGACAGCTCTTTGCGTTGGTGGATATTGGTACATGCAATTATAGACGAAGAAGCAGCGCATGCATTAGTAGAGCCAGTAGTTTGTTGCCTCTCGCTCGCACGCTCAGAGGCAACAATGACTTACGGTTTCTATTATTATTATTTTTTAATCTAAACTCTTATTCCTTTTCATTCCATGCCCTTCTAGAGGTAGAGTCCACCAGTGTTGCTTTCCCGCGTGCTTTTCTTTTGCCTTTATTGAGTACACGTGAATAGCAACCTCTGCCTTCCGATTATTGGCTGATCCCCCAGTGCGGGTATGTGCTATCTTGTGAAAGTCTAACAACAACAACAACTGACGGTTTCTTCGATCTTACCGCATCTGCGTGCAGACTTCGCTGAAGTAGTTCCGTCTGAGTTAATGTCAATAGTTAGTGGTCTGCAGTCTGCTGCCCCTGGCGCTGACGGAGTCACAGTTGGCATGTTGAAGGTATTAGCTCAAGACTTTACCCAGGTATCCTACATGTTGTGAATTGGTCTAGAAAAAGTCTGGAATCCACTAGACTGGAAGACAGCGAAAATAATTTTATTGCTAAAAGACCCGGAAACAAGATTTGACCTTGACGATATTAGACCCATATCTCTCACACCAATTATGTTCAGACTTGTGGAACGGGTGGTACGCAACCGCCTCACGAATCATGTATCATTTCTACGTGCAATCAGTGAGGCTCAGGTTGGTTTTCGCTGTGGTTGTTGGATTTAGTCCCCACACATAGACTAGGTTTGGTTTGGTTTATGGGGGTTTAACGTCCCAAAGCGACTCAGGCTATGAGGGACGCCGTAGTGAAGGGCTCCGGAAATTTCGACCACCTGGGGTTCTTCAACGTGCACTGACATCGCACAGTACACGGGCCTCTAGAATTTCGCCTCCATCGAAATTCGACCGCCGCGGCCGGGATCGAACCCGCGTCTTTCGGGCCGGCAGCCGAGCGCCGTAACCACTCAGCCACCGCGGCGGCACATAGACTAGGAGAGCCGAATTAATGTTGCAGTGAGGCATAAGGAGGTCTCAGCTCTAGTTATACATTGGATATTGCAAAGGCGTAAGACAGTGTTGAGCACAGCATTTTGCTTCATAAACTAGCTGACCTCAAACCTCCTTCGTACTTTCTTGCATGAATAAGAGAGTTCATAAACAAAAGACATTTATTTTGCACTGATGGTCATTACCATTCCAACACATGTGCTCAGTAGAGGGGGCGTGCCTTAAAAGCCTGGTGTTCGCGCCGTTAATGTTTCATATAATCACGCCACATATTCCCGTCCACTCGGCTGTCAAGGGCTACGTGTACGCAGACGACATTGCATACTTCGCTTCTGCGAAGGACGTCCGTCCACACTTTGTATCGGAGGTTGCAAGCGTATCTCAGCGCTATGGAAGCCTGGCTTGAAAGCGTAAGATTAGTATTAAATGTTAATAAGAGTGCTCAGCTTGTTTTCGCGCCGGCATCCCCTCTTTCCATATCTTTGTTGTATCGCAATACCCCAATCCTACAAGTTGATAGCGTAAAATACCTCGGTATTACCAAAGATACGCAGTTAGACTGGCGACTACAAATTCAAAGAAATGTACACAAAGGTGAGTGCGCCGTTGGTAGGTAGGTGAGAATCAGGCACAAAAAAAAGTTCGTCCTGAACAGTGGCAGTTTACTCTTTCGTTATATATCTTAAGCAAGTCCCCTACTTGAATTTAGTTGCGTTCTTTTTTTCGGTTGTGCAAGGCACATGGTTCAACCTTTGATTTTTTTTTTTGGAGAGACGTGCTCAGCGTCTTTGCCTTGGACTACCAAAAACTGTGGAAAATGCTGTGCTGCTCTTGGAGGCGCCAACATCTGATTTGAATTCACTGTTTCAGCTCCTCACTCTGTGAACTTTTCTTGCAGCTTTAGAGCGTATTCCAGGATTGGTTAGGCACATATTTACGACATCCCCAACTCTATCCTCCGGTAGTATTTGTCCTAGGTGTAAGCGCCCTCAAATTTTGTTCACAAATTCTCTGCTATCAAAAATCTCAGTCGCAGCCAGTTCTGTAATGAAGGTGTGCAACCTGCGGACTGGCGCTACTGTTCACTTTGACAATAACCTCCCAAGAAATGCTAATAATTTGCCTGCAAATGTTATGAATGGACTTATATAACACGATCCGGACAAATTTCCAACACATACAGCAGTTTTTACTGATTCCTCTCAGCAAACGGAAAAGGTAGCTATTGACATTTATTCCAGGCTCTTGATCGAAGTTATTCCTTTCGCGCCCCTTATTGTGCCCTGTATTCGCTGCTGAATTTCTAACGATTAATTTGGCTTTACGAAAGGTTCCTCGCTACGCTGATGACGTCATTTTACAGCCTCTATGTCCGGACTTGAGTCGAAGGCTCGAGGGACGATCTTCTGGGCCATTCCCTAAAATTTTTCATTCCTCCACACATGTTAAAGAAGTGCAATTTCACTGGACGCCTGGGCATTGCGGCATTGATACTGATGTGATGGCTGATTTTTTACCAATGTTTTCTTCTTACAGACCTGTGGTACCATTTACTCCAAACACTGTGCAGTTGACAACAGCCCGCTTCCAACGGTTCCCGTAACTGCATTTCTTGAGTCATGAGCCTCTCCTGGCTGCAGCGGATTTTCACCATTTGGCATTGACTTGGAGCGTACGCTTATGTAGTTCATGGCAATGGGAGGTGTCTATGACCCTCTCGCGGTGCAGTATGCCACGACTGAATCTTTATTGGTGTCGATCGGGGTTCTCTCGGTCGAACCTTTGAGAAACACGTGGTGAAATTAAAACGCTAGATCCCTTTCTCCTCTCCTTTCGGCGGTTTGCTTTTCTGCGAAAAGATTATCTGCAGATTCCCCTCGCTCGATTAGGGCTTCATCTTTCTAGTTCGGTTCTTCTCTCTTTTGGGGCAAGCGACAGGGGATATGTCCCAAAAACCAGTGTGTAATCATCGACATAATTTCATCATTGCGTCAGGAAGACTCCCTTGTTAGTTATAATTCACATTTTATAGCTCGAAAGTTAGACCGTACCACCCTAAATGTTTCACAGCTGTTTCACTTTACAAGGCACCCTAGCCAATCTCCCCCTGTGGGTATATGCCACCCCAACAGAGCACGGCAACAACACCACTCTGGGACCGCCGCCGTTTTTCGGCGCTATTTCGGTTGTTCTGTTTAAAATTGGGTGGAGCAGCGCTGGGTACGCTTCCCGACCTACGCAGGCCTTCCAGCATCAATACGTTGATGATGATTGTGGATTTTTATGGCGCAAGGGCATCTATGGCCAAAGAGCGCCATGCCACAGGGTATTTTCGACTACTCAAGGTGGGGTCAAAGACCCATTTTCCACACATTTCGCCCCTGATCAGCCAAGCACCAGGCTAGGAGAGAGCTTCTACTCATTGTTCCACCTGTGGGCACCCGGCGACACTGCAAGGCGGATGCTCAACCACTTAGTAACCGCTGCGGGTTCCAGCATCATTGCGGAACTCACGCCGGTCCAACAGCGACCCTCTGCTTCGGTGGTTCTGATTCGTGTTCTGCGTTACAATATAATGGTGCTTATGCATTATTATTTCTGCTCTTCTCCGAAAGCGTGTGCTTGACACCAATTTGTTGTCATTTGTGGATCACTGTGTTCGGACCTGACAGCGCGGTGCGTTGCCATGGCGCGCCACGTCTCAGCTAATCTAAGCGCGTAGCAGTCGTGCCATGACTGACGTCACTGCATGCCGACCGATGCACCATCGTATGACTTGTTAGTCACCGCGGTGTATTGTTTCGAATGATTTAGTATGTTGACGTGTGACAACGCAAAGCGTCGCGGGCGTTGAAGAAGCCCAGAAAATCCCACTGCGTCGTTGTCTGCGCCCGGCCAGCTGGTTTCGGTGTATTAGTGTTCGACAGCAGACAAAAAAAAAACTGTTTCTCCTCACAAACAGAAATGAAAAAAGGCAACGAACAATTCAAACACCCCCACTGCCTCCCTTACGCTATCTATCGGAGCGTAGAAGGCGTAGGTGAACGCACATTCGTAAAGACCTCTTCAGGGTCAGTGCCGATGCATCTCTGTGAGTCGAAAATTGCTCGCGATAAACCATTTTGCTCAAAGCGCGCGTTGAGTGTCCGTACGCACAAACGGGCAGGCCCGCAGAGAGTTGCGTACGCTGTGTGTTTTCTATATCGTGCTCCCACAGAAGGCAGGAAAAGGCATCGCCATTTGGGGAGCGGAGCGGCTCCGCCATCTTCTTTCTATAAGTGACCTTCACTCGCCTACGAAAGCCTTTTCATTTCATCGTTCGCTCCATCACTCATTCCTTTCCGCCGTCGTCGCCTGTGCCACACAAACACACCAGCTCTATGTTTTCGTTTCTTCATGTTGCTTTTCTTTTCAGTAACTCCTCATCAAGTCTCGGTTTTGGATTGCACACCGGGCCAAAACCACCAGTTGGCAAGACGCCCCCGTGCTGATAACCTCAGCATTCTGACATGATATGGTTCACAGAACCTTGGTGTTAAGGTCACGATTCTGCCTTCCTTGCATCCTTCTCTCCTTTTCTATATACCAGGTGTCAGAGCTAAGTGTAACCAAGCTTTTAAAAAAGACGAAGTGTCCAAGCCACAGTGAAACCAACTTAGGGTTGTTCAGAGTCGCGTTGCTTAATGTAAAAGTTGTAGATCGTCTCGAAAAACTGCTAGAAGCGCTGTTTTAATCAAGGTACGATTTACGCAGCTTCATTTATTGGCCTTAAACAAAGCTATCACGTGACCAGCTGCTGGGTCGCATCTCTGCCCCAATGTGCACGCAAAGGATCATCGGGGACAGCGCTTCAGTAAAAAGGAATTTTGTTCTCTAAGACGCGTCTTGGGACGTTTAAATGGCACCGTTGCCACGTTGACGCTTTTTTTATTGTACGAGTTAGGGTTTAAGGTCGGTCCAAAAACTACTTTACGTTATCGGTATCTCGGTGCAAACGTTCCAGTCAGCTGTTTTTCGAAGTGATGTACAATTTTTATATTGACACTTTGTTCCTCAAGGTAATAATTAAAAGTTATCTAATTATGCTTAACTAATTATTTAATGTTGAAGAACGAAAAATACTGCAGACTAGGTCACGCGACTCTAAACAACCCTCAGTTGGTCCCACGTGGTTAAGATATTCTATGTTTTTTAAAACCTTGGTTACATTTAGGGAAACCTGGTATAGCCACCTCTGCTCTTTAGTAGCTGACCACCCCAACGCCGTTCCTCAAGTATAATATCAGCATCTGGAGAACAAATACAGGCCTGGTTAGTTAAGACTTTCAAAGATCGACCTTCGATCCATTGAAGTGGAAATCAACCACGAATGTATTCATTTTATTTCAACTCAGACATTCTTGTTTTGCTGTTCACGATTCAATTGCCTTGTACGCGCTTGTTATAGTCACATTTTTTTAAAGCTCGCTGCACGCCTCTAGCACAAACATAACACCCCACCGTATGCCATTTTACGTACGCCCAGTGACGCTGCGAACTCAGCTCAAGAACGTTCGGCGCGCGGTCATGCACGATTGAAAGAGATGTTTCGGTTTGGGATGTCCAGAATTCACGATATTTTCTCGCGCGTCCCCAACGTCTTCCCCAACGCTTCCCGAATAAAGCAACGACGTCCCCGCATCTTCCCTCAATACAAGCGCGCGCGCTGCGCACAATCGCCATTTGATAGAGACCGGTGCTATAGCTCCGAGCGAGCTTCAGTTCCAAAGATCAGCTCCTCTTCTTCCCATCCTTCCATTCCACTCTCTCTCTCTCTCCTCTTCCTCATTCTCCCTCGTTCGTGTCTTTTCCAGTCCCTCATACGAAACGGCAGCAGGCAGATCTCGCTTATGTAGAGGCACCGCTATCGCAGGATTGCGGAGCGCGCAGCCGTATGGACGCGGATACAAAACGCTCCCAATTCCCGATTGAGGCACCCTCCCCACTCTCCCCTTCCTCTCACTCCCAACACACACACACAGGCACAGATCGTAATGCGTTCGATCAGAAACGGCGAACCGCACGTATTTGCGCGCGCTTGCGATTGCGCGCTTGTGCGTTCGTGTCTATGCAATGGTTCGGTTGCTCCCGCTTGGGCGAGCGTTCGTTTCCCGCAGTTTTGACGGCGCCGAATCCGTCTTGTGACTCGTACGAAACCTTGCGTGCGTCCGTGCGTTTCTGGCGTTGGTGCGCACATGTCAGAGGCTGCTGCGCATCCGTGCTGGAAGGTGGTGCGAGAGAGACTTTTGCGCCAAAAAATAGGAGGCGATTCGGGATACGGGGACGAGCCCGAGAGGGAGATGGGCGGCATCATTCATCATGCAGCTCATTTCTCATCGTCAAAAACTCCGCGGCGAGGCTCAATCCCTGCCTCCCGCCGCTACCGCCCCCCCCCCTCTCCCTTATCCTCTTCCCTATCCGCGTTCGTTTCACTCGCAGACCACGCAGCGCTGTCCGCGGCGCTCCGCCGTCGTAGCTAGCCTTCTTTCCTACTAACTGCTCACCGCCTTTTTTTCCGGGCACAAACGACGGGAAAAGGGGAAAACTAACCTCTTTTCCCGATTTTCCTATCCTGATTTCATAAAATAAGTATTTCGTTTTATATTTTCCTTGTCTCAAGCTTTCGCAAAGCGCCCTTCCCGAAAAACTCGGCCCTTAAGTTTTTTTTTACTCTTTTTTTTTCTCTTTCAACCCCTTCAGCCCCGTTCTTAATATGGTTCCCCTCGTTTCACCGTCGCCTTCCCTTTGATGGGGTCAGATCCTCTATTTCGTTTTTTCCTCGATTTCTATAGCTCGTGCGTTGAGCGGCACGTCCGTCTGGCCTATGCTTGTGTCCAACCAGAACTTTCTTTCCCTTTTTACGCGGGTGTAAAAGAGAGAGATAGAAAAAAAATGCGTGAAAAATACTGTCGGAAACATTTCTATCGCGTCTCGTGCGCTGGCCTCGGTTTTTGCCTATTGTTCATTTCATTTCTTCTTCCACTGGCACGCGCTCTCCGTGAGTGGGATGGAACGTGCATACACTCTGCCTATGCGAGCCGACCCAGCTGCGCCTTAAATAGAAAAGTGGGTAACCGCATTAACCAGTTTCGGTTTAGCCATTCGATCAAAGAATGCACAGGTGAAGGGCGCCAGGTAAGATTAGTCGTTTTGATGGTAGCAGCATATATGCTCATCAGAATGTGATCACGCGCAAGAGCGCCAGTCTCTTTTCTATGCCCGCCTTGCTTCGATGAAGCAACTCGTTTGGTTTACCTGAAACTTTAAATGGGCTGCGGCTAAGATTGCGTGATTAGTCTTAATATAGTTTTAATGAAAAATTATTCCTCTTTTCTTCTCTCGTTTCGTAACGGCTCCATTGTCTAACACGCCCGGTTTTGTCGAACAAAGGAATATGTAAATAACAGCGCAGCTTATGCACCATGTTTACGAATAGTGAACATATATGGGTAAGGCTTATGCATTATTTATGGCTGTGCGGTACTGTAGGTCTAAAAATTAATATGCAGGAAGCCAAAGTAATGATGAATAGTTCGGAAGAGAACGGCAGTTTACAATTTGTAGCGAGGTGCTGGAACTGGTAAGGGAATACGTCTGCTTAGGCAGGTAGTGACCGAAGAACCGAATCACGAGAGCGAAATAAATAGAAGAGTAAAAATGAGGTAGAGCACATTTGGCAGGTTTTCTCAAATCATGAATGGCAGTTTACCAATACCCCTCAAGAGAAAAACATATAACAGCCGTATCTTAGTGGCATGGCGGCACAAACGTGGAGGCTAATGAAAATGGTTGGACTTAAAGGCAGCGCAGCAAGCTAAAGAAAGAAAAATGATAGGTGTAAAGTTAAGAGACAGCAAGCGACCAGAGTGGATGAGGGAACAAACTCTGAGTAATGACATCCTAGTCCAAATCAAGGGGAAGAAATGGGCTTGGGCAGGGCATGTAATGAGAAGGCAAGATAACCGGTGGTCCTTAAGAGTAACTGAGTGGATTCCAAGAGAAGGCAAGCGTAGCAGGCGGTGGGAAAAAGTTAGATTGGCGGATGAGGTTAAGAATTTTGCGGGGATAGGGTGGCAGCAGCTGGCAAAGGACAGCGTTAATTGGAGGGACACGGGAGAGGCCTTTGTCCTGCAGTGGGCGCCGCCGGGCTCATAATGATGATGATGATGGCTAATGAACATTTCCGGGTAAATATAACTAACAATTTCAACACGATGAGATAATCGCGTCTTAAGAATGCAATTATTGTGGTTTCTTAGTTTTGTAAGACTTTTTTCAATATCCCGTTAACATAATCCGAGCGGTTACACATCCTCCAAGGCACCCAAGGGATATCACAAATAGCTTCGAGCCCTCCTAGATCAAAAGGAGGAGGATGATGAAGAGCAGGGTAAAGAAGTCACGTAAAAAGGAAAGGCGTGGTAGCTGTCACGCTCTGAGTGGACACCTTAACCGAGGTGAAAAAGAAGAGGTGGGTAGTGTGAAGGAATAAGTGCAGGTACATCCATGCCATATGCCTCTCCCTGGTTCAGTCAGCTACCGAGCAGGAGGAGTACCCGGGCTCGAACCCAGCCGTGGCGGTAGCGTTTCGATGGTGGCGAAACAGAAGTGGCCGCATTCTGGGCGATGTCAGCGCACGTTAAAGATCCCCAGGTGGACAAAATTATTTTGAAGCCTTCCGCTACGGCCCCCTTTTCTCTCTTTCTTATTTCACTCCCGCCTTGCTTCTTTCCCTGATGGCGCAGTTGAGGTGTCCACCAAGAAGTGAGACAGTTGCGGCACCTTCCATTTCCTCAGAACCAATTTCTTACGGTTTAGTGAAGACTCTAGTTTCAGTATTTAGAGTAGTAACGAGAGCCTGTGTGTTTGGCCAAAAAAGGTTTCCATACCTCCACTTCCATTCAAATGAAATCAAATTTGTCTCATCGCAAGAAATGTGGGTACAAATATTGCATGGAGGAGGACATCCCAATATTTGGGATTATGTTTGGCGACCTACAGTCAATAGCAAATCGAATGTGAAAATATCAAACACAAGAGGCAAGAGCCTGAAATGCGCTATACAAGCGAGCACGCATTACGAAGTTCTATAAATTAAGCTTTAAGCAGGTCTTGCGAAACTTGCGTTGGTGGTAGCGCTGAGCTTTGCCATTGCAGATACGCGTTGTTTTTCAGAGTTTAAGAAACCGAAACGTAATAATTCTTCAAATTCTTCAATTTTCGTCTCTAACGGACAAAGTCTGCGCAGAAGTCGGAAGGACTAGGCGCCTATATAACGCGACGAGGTGTCGCTTTCGACATAACCGCTGTGAGCAAACCATGTTTCAAGAGGGACCAGACGGTCAGTGTATGAGGGTTTCAGGCTGCCATCGAAAGCACGAAACTCACGTGCTCGAATGGCCGAAGTTTTCTTTGTACTGATGGCAAAACACTTGCCTAGAACACCTGAGCCGCGGGTTCTCGATGTATTTCGTTATCTATCGATAACACCCGATCCAATACAGTCTGTATGCAAGCGTGTGCAGTTACATTCATGGGATTTCATCGTCATTTCTTGACTTGATGGTCGCCGCGGCTTCCGTAGCCGCTTTCGCAGTCCGGAGCACGCAACTCGGGCGTTCTAGACAAATTTTCCTCCAGATGTACGAGAAATAACCGCGGGCTGGGCCATGTCGGATGCATCAGTTAATAATGAGAGTAATAATAATAATAATAATTGGTTTTTGGGGAAAGGAAATGGCGCAGTATCTGTCTCATATATCGTTGGACACCTGAACCGCGCCGTAAGGAAAGGGATAGAAGAGGGAGTGAAAGAAGAAAGGAAGAGAGAGGTGCCGCAGTGGAGGTCTCCGGAGTAATTTCAACCACCTGGGGATCCTTAACGTGCACTGACATCGCACAGCACACGGACGCATTAGCGTTTTTCCTCCATAAAAACGCAGCCGCCGCGGTCGGGACAGAAACGCTTTTTGGGACGATTGAATCAGGATCAGCCTATTGTTGCTACGTACCTCTCACCAGGCTCATGGGCCAAAAAATTGTTTCCATGTTTAAGCCAGTACTTATGGGTGCTTCCCTCCGCCACTAAAGCCATATCGCTGAGGTCGGTGAATATAACATGGACCTGTCTTGCGAAACCCAGAATAAATCATACGCTTCTAATTAGAAGTCTTTCATTTTGATTAATTTAATAACTGAGTCTACATGTACCTCTAGCACATCAAGTGCCCTTATTGATCATGCCCTTTGCAATGATGATCCCGATGATTGCACTGGTGTTTTTCTTCTTAAGGTAGCCGATCATCTGTTCACATTTCTTGCCATCAGACTGCTGTCTCTTATTTCTAAACCTTTCGATGTGAGGGCTGAATATAGCTAGCTACGAAGCTAAATAAGAGAAATCTATTTCTAAGCGATGTATGACCAGGATGTTAACATTAGATTTTATAACTTTATAGGCTCTCTTAAAGATGTTTCGTCACAAACCTTCACCACCGCTAACAAGTATATTGATAACCTGCCCTTGGATGGCACTCACGACTCAGGAAATCTTGAAACAAAAGGCAGCTACTTGCATAAACTCACGCAACATAAAAGCGATGAGTACTACTTACACCATTACAGGTGATTTAGGAATATGACAGTCTTTTTACGAGAAAAAGAAAAAAAAGCATAACGTCATGCTTATGCAAGAAGCTGAGGGCAAATCCGAAAACCTTTGGGACGTTATCAGAACTGCGCTTGGTCTTGACTCGGACAGATGTGTATTTGCCTAATGTTAATAACAAAACATGGTGGATTGTTCTAACAAACATTTTCCAGACATAAGGAACATTTTGGCTGCAAAATGTCTCGACATAAACGATTTCTAATAGTTTTGCAATGTTTGCGATAGAAATGACAAGTATCGCATCAAAATTCAAGTCTACGCTTTACTAAAATGACCAGGCTAGGTGCAAGTACTTTTAGATTAACAAAACATAATACAAACATACTGGAAGTGCACATGCTGAAAATTATTGGCAGGGGTGTCGTGCGCACCCGAATGAGCTTAAGCTGATTATAGCCTATATTTAAGGACGAACATCGTTTATGTGTCTCAACTTACGCACTGATATCAGTACAAGTGTGATTAATAGAACTTTAAAAAATACTTTCGGTTCTTAACACATGATTGCATTATTTAGTAAAGGCTTGATTTGCGCAAATGTTCTTTGATATTGCTAGAAATGCGGTTGTCAATTTGTAGAAGAAATTTCATTTGTCATGACAAGTAAGTGCAAAAGTTATGAACGCGACAATACTTCAAGAGCTTTCAAAAATTCAAAGCCATTTGTAGTTTTCCTTCTACTTCTGCTTATCGTCTGTGGTAGCCATTTTTGCTTTTCATATTGTTTATCATGATGCTGTTTTCAATACGTTCATTTAGCGAGCAGTATTTCCACCACACTTATAGCCTATCGATACCTTCTGTTTTCTAGCTTTGTTTAATGTTTGTCGAATCATTCGCTTCTTGCTGCATTTCGAAGTTTACTTTTTGCCAGCCTCATGTGTACTCAAGGCCTTTAGAAGTATTTTGAAAAAAATTATTACAACAATATTCAAACAGTAGTGTTTGCTCCAATCAGCATAGCTTCCGGTTCCACAGATTCACATCTACAGCAGTATTCGTGTTAACCCAACAAGCTAGCAAAGCCCTGCACAACAGTAAGATCGCCGTCGTAGTGTTTCTAGACATAAGGAATGTATTCGGTTCCTTCAGTCACAGCATGTTACTAAACTGCCTTCATACTTAAGGGTTTAGAGATAAATTCATCTCCTTCTTAGAAGCTACTTTTCCAACAGACAATAACAAGTAGTGACTATTGGTGACTCAGAGACGAATGATAAATGATAAATCAGTAGCCTCTGGAGTGGCGCAGGCTCAATTTTCAAACCCATGCTTCACTTAATAAGAGTTAATGATTTCCCCTCTCCTGTATTATACTCTGAATCATTAATGTGCTGTACGCGGACGATATTGTGATATTCTTCGTTGGTGACAGAGCCGCCGCGGTGGCTCAGTGGTTACTGTGCGTGGCTGCTGGCGCGAAAGACGCGGGTTCGATCCCGGCCGCTGCGGGTGCCTTTCGATAGAAGATAGTAAGAGGTTTGTGTGTTGTGCGATGTCAGTGCACGTTAAAAAACCCCAGGTGGCCTAAATTGTCCAGAGCACCCCACTATGGCGTCCCTCACAGCCTGAGTCACTTTGGGAAGTTAAACTCGATAAACCATCTTTGTTGGTGACAGTTAAAGTGAGCAAGAAGATAAACAAGAAGGTTCTTACAGTTCTTTTTGGGTTTAAAAGAGATAAATTAAATCTTACCACAGAAAAAACTACATAGACGCTTCTTTAATTAAGAAGAAAACAACTCAATATTGATATATTTTATGCATTTAAGAAATGTAAAGCTCAAACGATTATCCTCGTATAAATATCTGAGATTTTGGCACTCAATCAATCAAAACTTTATTTCTCTCTTGCAAGTACAATAGGAAGCGCACTATACAGAAGGAGGTCCCATAGTCGTATATGCTGCATCAAGACACCTCCTCCTCCTCCTCCTCCTCCTCCTCCTCCTCCTCCTCCTCCTCCTCCTCGTTATATTAGTGAGTACAAATGAGTTTTACTATAGGCAGTAGTAGAATACATTAAGAAATGGTTGCAAAAAACGCGGAGTCGTACAAAAAGTATCGAAATAAAATTGATACATTAGAATAAATATCAGTAAAAACGGCCAAACTAAGCCTTATTGTAAAATGTACCGAGTTGAAAAGTTTTAATTCCTTCTTAAATTTGCGCACAGATTTCATAATCTTTAGTCCATGTGGTAATCAATTCCAAAGCAAATAGGATGAAAGAAAGCTGTCTGTATTGCAAGATCAGTGCGGCCTTTATGAAAGATGAGGTTGTTGTTCAAGGCAGGCCTGGTGTTATTGGCATTAAGGAGGGAAGAAGGGAGAGTGTGAGATAGAAAAAAACTAGCCCACTGATGAGTTTATACACAAGAATGGCGTGGTCATATTTAAGAACTTTGGGTATTGAAGAAAATGTTGTAATGCAGTAACGCTTTTCCCGTTAGAACCGTAGCGACTAGAATTCGAATTGCTTGCTTTTGAGCTTTTTGACGATATTAGAGGTGAATGCTTTATGCGCTTCCCCAGCAAATAACGCTATAACCAAGATGAGAGTGGATAAAAGTGAAATAAAGCAGCAGTAACGCAGGGTGAGAAAAGAAGGAAGTGCTCTGATAAGTAATCTTAGACCGTAAGCAATTTTGTTCTTTACGTGATCTATATGAAGATGAAATTTGAGGTTTTTGTAAAGGATGGTACCTAAGAATGATGAGCAATCGCTTGGTGGGATAGTATGGCATCCAGTCAATACGGGGGGGGGGGGGGGGGGGGGTGACGTTAGCTGTCGTTGATGAGAGCTGAATGATACATGACATGAACTGACAATCGCACGTAAGTAAGACATGTTCGAAGCTAGCTTACGGTTTCAAGATGTTAGTTATAAGAAGCCCGTGAACGTCCTTAAACAACTGTTTTGCGTATTCTATACTTCGCATTTGTGCCAAATTAAAGCCACATTGCATCATGTGAGCGCATACAAAACCTATTTAAAACCTATCAGTCGACTAGAAAGATGGCAATATAGATAATTACCTCTTCGAACAGAAAGGATGATACTAATCCCCTGTTTCAACCGATGCGTTTTCTTCCGCTGAACTCCCTTCATGTAATAAGCGGAGTTGGAATGACACCCATAATAGTAACCCATAATGACCCTCTGCGATTGGTACCTGCATGCTGTACAAAAGGTGCATCTAACGTCTGTTTTAATTTGCTGCTTGCCAGAATTGTGTACGGCAGAAGGCTAAGAGAGTTGCATGGCGCTCTCATTTCGGATTCTGTACCGACAGACGGGAAAGCATCACGTGACTGTTTCACGTCCATGAACAACTTTTTGCTCGGTGCATAGGCATTCGAAGTGTACTAAAATAATAATTTGTAATTTTGTTCTTGCTCGTTGTATGTATGGAGCATTGACATTATAAATGAAAGTATACTTTCAGGGGGCATTGTGATGCTACTGCTAGATGAGTTATAATGCTACAGTGAACAATTCGTCCCGTTTGTAGCTAACTAGTCAGGCTATTTAACTAAATAATTATTGGAATTTCTTTTATATGATGAAGAATGAAAGCACGAATACAAAACAGTTGTTTATAAATATTAAGAGCGTAAGACTCAGTTGTAATGAAAGACAGATTAAAACTTCAGACGTCAGTTGTAATGACAAAGTGGTAAAGATCCGCATAGAGTCCATTTAACGCTACTTAATAGCGAAAAGCGTACGCGCAGTTTATAATCTGCAGCATCTTAGCAGCAGAGCAAAGAATAGTTACCGAACTAGTCGAGTTTTTACACAGGGAAATTTTTGTGCTCGTCAGCGCTGAATTCTTCAGTGCACGACTTTGTGATCTTGTACGAGAAACTGTTATCTTGTACGCATTACCAAGCTGGCAACCACTATTTATGCGAAAAGAAGACGTTTGCAGTAACAATATTCGTCTAAATTCCTACCAGTGTAGCGGTGTTTACCAGCAAACGTGAGCTGAAGTACCTCAGTGGGCAAGTGGAAGGAATGCTGTTACCAGCATCAATCAAAAACCAGTTTACGAGACGAGAAATTAGTCATAGCGTCTTGACCGTTTCAGGCTGGATTGTTTTTCATTGGCCTGGCTGAGCGTACAGTTCGGGGTGTGGCGCTGCAGTCAACTTCGAAGCATAAATAAAAATAAAAAGATCTTAACAGGCCAGTCAAAACAACGATGGGCCATAGACAGCCAGGCGGCAACTGGCTGCTACAGGAGCGAGCGAAGGAGCGAATGATCGAGCCGTTACGGCATCCTCGGGGGTGAAACAGGCCAAAGTTCACAAAGTGGCGAGAAGCATCCAAAAATACGTTGGGGTTGGGGGCACGCTGCGATAAAAAAACAAAAAAGCAGAGAAAGAAGTGGGCCCGACGTCTCAAGGCCGAACGTCAAAACGCTGCCAGGAGGTCGCCCGCGAATACAGGGCCCCATTTATATTCACTCCTCAGGGAAAGGCCTTCTTTCATATTTTCTTTTTTTCCGTTTTTCAACCGCTCAGGCCGCCTGTTCGCTTGCCGACGCATATGTGTGTAGTGCGTTTGTCAGTTTCGGCGCCGCCTTCACATTTTTGTGATTCACGTAGAGACGAAAGACTGGCTCGCCTGCATTTTCTCGCGTTGTCCTCAATCCCTTTCTTACCCAGAAGCGTCGAATAAATTTTCACGAGGACGGTCCTTGTACGAAATTTCATTTCACTGCATATGTCTTCTTCTCCTCAAAAGCGACGTTCGCGCGCATAAAATTTTGGGTAAAATTCGCGTGGAAATCTACATGCTAATGAAATTTCCCGGCTAAATAACTCGGCAGACGAGCTTCTCAGTATGATCGAGAGCCTAAACGGTCATATCAGAAGAGCGGGTATACAAATTATTATGAAGAAAACTTTAGTAATGTACAGGTAGTTAAATATACAAAAACACACAATATTTGCATTCAACTTATGATTACTCCATAGGTATGAGTGGAAAATTCATTTTTTTTTAATCGAGTGGTTCCCCTCTAGACGTACAATGCACATCAGGCATTTTCATCTTCAGTGTAGCAGTAACAATAGAATTGGTTCTTTTGTGCAAGTTGGCACAAAAGAACTTACTTGTTGGGGATAACTGTGCAACACTTTTGGAAGAGGACAACAGTTTACCATAGGCAGCGAAGCATCGGAAAATGCTGATCTAGACTACGAAAGTGAAAAAGTAGGGGAATAAGAATGGGGTGGACTGCATTTGGCAGGCACTCCCAGTTTATGAATCACAGTTCACCAGTATAATCGCTGCGGTGGATCAGTGGTTAGGGCGCTAGGCTACTTATCAGAGTACCCGGGTTCGATACCGACTGCGTTGGCTGCATTTTTATGAAGGGAAACGCGAAGGCGCCCGTGTGCTGTGCGATGTCAGTGC
This sequence comes from Amblyomma americanum, assembly GCF_052857255.1. Classification (NCBI taxonomy): domain Eukaryota; kingdom Metazoa; phylum Arthropoda; class Arachnida; order Ixodida; family Ixodidae; genus Amblyomma; species Amblyomma americanum. The sequence continues at coordinate 68,167,994 of NC_135506.1, read as the reverse complement.
GCGTTAAATATGCCCAAGTGGTTGAAATTATTACGGAGCTCTCCACGATACGGCACCTCTTTCTTCCTTTATTTTCTCACTCCCTCCTTTATCATTTCTCTTGCGGCGTGGTTCAGGTGTCCGCCGATATGTGAGACACATACTGCGCCATTTCCTTTCTCCAACAACCAAATTTCATTTTCTGGGTGTACCAGAATCCCTCATAAAGAAAGTATATGAGAGTTGTACCTTGCCGGTGCTCACCAATGAGGCAAAAACGTGGAGACTAACGAAAAGAGTTCAGCTTAGGTTAAGGACCACGCAGCGAGCCATGGAAAGAAAAATGATAGGTGTAACGTTGAGAGACCGGAAGTGGGCAGAGTGGGTGGGGGAACAAACACGTGTTAATGATATCCTAGTCGAAATCAAGAGGAAGAAACGGGCTTGGGCAGGGCATGTAATGCGAAGGCAAGATGACCGCTGATCCTTAACGGTAACGGAGTGGATTCCAAGAGAAGGCAAGCGTAGCAGGGGGCGGCAGAATGTTAGCTGGGCGGATGAGATTAAGAAATATTCCGGAATATGGTGGCTGCAGGTGGCACAGGACGCACTGACCTCCAGCTAGCGCTGTCTTTCAATAGCTGCTGCCACCTTGCGGCCGCAAACTTCCCTCTTAACCTCACGTACCCACGTGAATCTCTGCCATTCACTGCTACGTTTCCCTGACGTCACAATCCACTTCTCTACACTAATCGGCCCCAAGTTACGTGCTTTCGGCATTATATGCCCTGCCCAGGCTAATGTCCATTTGATCTCCTTAACAACAGCTATCACATGATTAACTCATGCTACTCGTACATTTAGTCCTACAATTTTGCTTACTATGGTTCACTGTGGACTCCTCGGTTTAATTTTAGGCCTTTTTCTTTGGCCTACAAGGTTCACGCCAACATATGAGCGCAGGCAAGATAATAATGTTATATGCTGTTATAATGTAAATGAATGTGTTATGAAGTACTACGCTCAGCGATGCTTAAATTTCATTCGCCCATGACGCCTGGTAATATCAACGAGGAATGACGTAAATGAGCTTAGAACACGGGACTTATTGTCCGTAGACTCATCTGACGAGTCTCATATCCTTTCGTACTTCTTCCTTTCTTTCGTTTTCGTTAATTACGAAAAATTAAAACAACTAGCGCAGCAGACCAGTTAAATGTGGTCTAAGGTGAGATAAAAAAAAAGGGGGGGGGGGGGTCACCTATATTGTCAGCGCTACCGGGTTCTCGGGCTGCCCGTTTCACTCTCAAAGGGACACTTTCTTCCGCGCTTTCCTCTTTTATCTGGTGCACCGCCACCCGTTTGCTTCCGGTTCCACGCGGAAGACGAAGATATGCGGCACCGGAACTTCGAATCCAAAGCGCGCGCGTGCAAAAAATAAAACGAAAACCGCGCGACAACTACGACAACGACGACAGACCCCTCGAGATCATTCATAAGGCGGAGGCAGTGAAGAAGAAATTCATCTTCCTTGCCACAGCCACGATCCTTCATCCACCGGCGTCGTCGCGTTTCTTTTTCTTCGCCTATCTCTTTTCAATTCGGCCACGAGCCGAACGCGCGCTCGTCGAAACACAGACCGACTCCGGGAAGGTAGGGGGCTGAGAGGTTTTCGAGGGGGGGGGGGGGGGGGGGGGGGGGGGGGACGATGGGCAACAAAAGATGCTCGCGCCTTGGTGGTGCACGCGTGAGCACACACACGCGCACGCACAACACGAGGCTACCAGCAAGTCTGCGACAGCCGTTCGGCTGCGTACGTGCCGCTCGCCGGCGCGCGTCGGGGACCGCGCCAGCAGCGGCGTCCGGCGTTGTGTTGGGAGCCGTCAGTTCGTCATCATCAATAATCATTCTCGCCATTCAAGGCGCCCCAGACGGCGAAGGGCCGCCAGCGTGGCTCCGGCTTGGCTTGGCTCTATCTGGCCCCGGCCAAGCAAGGAAAATGACATTGCTGGTGGGGGGGACGCAGACGCGTGAGCAACGACAAAAGGTGTCGAATATGAAAACCGAGTCAAGGTCGCGCGAGCCTTGCATCGGAGGCGCGTGGCAGACGCGGCAGCGGCGGGCGCCTGCTGCTGCTGCTGCTGCTGTCGCCTGTTTATAATGTCGCACCGCTTTCCCTTTTCATAACTGATCGTTCCAAAACCATCACAGCCGTGCACCCCTCCCCCTTTCCTCTCCTCCTTCTCCCCTTCACAACGTCGCTTAGGGTTCCCCTCCTCGGTCCAGGGTCCCCTTTACTTTCACTTAGAACGTGATGTGTGTCAGGAGTTTTCTTCTCGCTTGCACGGGCGTGTGTGTGTAAGGATTTTTTTTTCCTTTTTGCGTACGTTCTTTGATTCTTGACAAAATCACTTTCTCCAAGGCGTTGCTAATGCGTCCGGTTCACGTCGGTAACTAAGTGTACTGTTCTGTGGCATCACACAGAGTTTATCTTGTTTGGGGTAGCAAGGGCGTCCATCTGGGAGTGGAGGCATGTATCAGAAGATGTTCATAACTTTCCTCCGAGTCTCAGGTTTTTTTGTTTTGTTTTTTTTTACAGCGATAGCTGTTACGCTCCCGTCACCATCGTCGCCATCGGCGTAACCGGTGGGTGCGTTAATGACATCCAACAACCGGGACGGTAATTAACGCACTCAACTTATGTCACGGTCAACCTGGGTCCCATAAACCTACGGGTGACTGTGACCACTACACTTGACCACTACAACTGCTATCACTCAAAGCATGGACTTTTCGAGTTCGAACATAACTAAGAAAAGATGAAAGCATTAAGATAAAGGAAGTCTTGCAGTTCGTTTGTGGATCCTACAGTATAGAACCACCAACTCTAGTTAATTTTTGCGTCACGTGTCGGCTGCAGTGTTTTCATCCATACATATGAAGATGAACGAATAATACCGACTTCTCGTATGTGAACCATAAAGCTTCTCAAACTTACCTAGAGGGAAAGGAGGCGCCACCGTTTATGTGAGTTTCTTAAAGAACCTTTCATCCACTGCAGGAATGTCGGGAGGATGTGATTTCGGGATTGACTGAGCTGGTGTTGAGCTGCAGACGTGGACTCTGCGTCGGAGACTGTAGCTGTGACGCAATGCTGTTCTTTGTGCGCGGTATAAATTGCTTTATTAGCACGTTTTGCACTTCTGCCATAAATTTAACACAAGGGATAGTTTGTTTTTAGGCTGGTATGGAAACTTTCATAGCATTTCTTTGACCTTTGCCTTCAGAACTGTGTCATTTGAGTCCATGTTTTCTGCCCGAGAATAGCCAAACCAAATAAGAAACCTAGTGTTCACATTCCTGTGCTTCCTCACAGTGAATGAAATATTGCAGCGTCTTTTTTTCTGTCTGGGTAATTTTGAGAAACTCGATGGCTCTCAAAACATTATGTTCTTGTGCGCAACTTGTCTGACCTAATGTTTATTGGTCGATCAGTGTAGGTATTCCGGTGAATTGGAGTCTCACGATTAATACTGTTTGGCCACATTTTAAGAGTGTGAGCTGTAATGGACACTTACCGATCAAGAATGCTCCTTATTTCCGGTTTCCGAAAGCGCGATTCCAATGCATGTCCTACCCCTGTCATGTTAGCCTTAGTAGGAAGAAGCGCGTTTTGGTGCCTTCAAAGATCGAGTCATATTCACGCCTCTCGAGTGTCACGTTGAGTTCTCAAATGAATGAGGGAAAAAAAAATGCAGCTGCAACTGCACAACGTTGGGCGCTGTGGCTGAAAAACAGCATTCCCGCTGATTCCGCTCGCGATTGGTGATGAATTACCACAGCTTCGCTCTGATCTCCATGATCACCTCATGGGAGCTTCAATAGAAGCGCAGGTGTCCTGAAGAGGTGATCTTCTCTTCCGTCTTCCCCTTCTTCTAAGTTGTGTCTTGATAACACAGATAACCTGTCATCCCAATTAAGTGGCCGTGTATGCAGTGTACGCTCATAAAGACATGGATGATATTAATTGTTATCCAAGTGATCTTAGGCAGCGACTGTTATGCCGGTGAACTCTTGCAATGTAGGCGCCAAATGGAGTTTGGGAAACATGTGATATGGAAGCCTTGAATAGCGCTTTTGCATTTAAAATAGGGCAGGCCCAAGCCGACCAAACCAACCTGGAGCCATTGTCAACAATGCCCATCAGTATCGAACATCGGCGCCATTTACCGCCGTGTAGTGCCACCTATAGGTGGACTTAAGCAACTCTACAACTGTCGTGAGCGCTTGCGCTTCGGAGCCCGTGGATTTAAGTGGGGATTCAAGCTTGCTTATTCATGTCGAAGCCCGCTTAAGGCATTGAAAGGCTTTGATGAGAAATAAGGGATGACCCCTGCGGTGGAGATGCGGTGAACACAACCAAGGCTCCTTTTTGAAAATGAAGTCGACCAGAAGATATCTTTCGAGCCTAAACAAGTTTTCTGGACAATAAAATTCATAATAACAACACCATACGGAGTCAAATTTTGCGTTAACACAGTTCTGTTTGTGGCAGGAGCTTTCGTGATGAATCGCACAGCCGTTTGATGGTTAACTGCTCAGGAACTCATGAATTTATTACTGTTTTTCTAACAATCTGCTGGAGAATGAAGCTTTCTTTGTGTAGCATTTCAAAGGTACTTCACTGGCTTCAGCATCTTCAAGAAGATTTTTCTCGAGCGTAGGAGTTTCTATTGCATGCCAGGAGAGCAAAGAGCACTTCCTGCTCAGTTTTGGTTTCATCTTATTCTTCAGTTATGCTGATAGTTTTGGGGAGTGGAGAAGAGAAGTTAGAGAAAGTTACTTATTTTTGAGCAGGTCCGCAGATTGGCGGACCAGGGCTAGCTGATGTTCCGACTGGGCCGACGCCGTGGGAACACAGGCACGCGAGGGGCAATAAACAATGAATAATTCTGAAGCAAAGTTACTTTTCTAGGTTTTGAAAATTCTAGCCCTCAACGTCACTAGCGGAACTCATACTCTTTGTTGGGAATTCTAAAAACAAACTAGACTGCAGCCACTTATTGATCACCATAGAATTGACAAGTGTGAGTTAAGGCGAGGACTCTGACGGGAAAATTTGCGACACTCGATTATTGCTTAATCATTACCAGGAAGACTAAGCCCACTGCAGGCTAAAGGCCTCTCCCATGTCTCTCCATTTAACACTGTCCTGATTACTGCTTAGTCTAATTAATTATGTGCTGTTCCTTACACACTCAGAAGTAGTGGTAACCGCACCTCTCAGATGCGGTCCGAAAAAAATCCGTTCACACGGCTGGAAATGCACGGGGCTAGCTCAAGTAGAGTACATGTGGCGCAGGTATTTCTTTCTTGGTCTTTGGCAAAAAAGCATCCCGGAATCGTCGTATTACGGCACTAAGCGACTATCTGCGGCATCTCCGCTTCTTTGTATCTGCATGCATTGTTCATTGTGTCGTCAGGCACGTGTCTGCATTGCCCATAGGACACTGTGCCGATCACCTTTCTGGCGAATCGCTACCGTGGTGTCTGGTACGTTGGTGCTATACTCTGCCCGAGTCCGCGTTCCTGTGAAAACAGGCGCAGAGCCCGAGCACGTAGTGTTGTCGTTACCTCGTTCTGTTACCTCGTTACCTCGTTCGACTGACGTGCTAGGTAACGAGAAGGGTCGATAAGACTGCGATATTTAGTAACACTGAGTGAAACAGCGTTGGAAACGAATGCTTCTAAAAAATCCAGTATATGATGTCTCACTGTCAGTTTAGAAGGGCCAGGAATAGAGCCTGAACAACGAGGACTACCCGTACATATCAGGAATATAACGAACCTACAGATTAATTAAGAAAAATAGAATTGCTACTAATTGAAGACGCTGCGGTTACACTAGTGCTCAACCTGGTTAGAGAGCGAAAGCTGTGGTGTATCGGGCAATAATAATAATAATAATAATAATAATAATAATAATAATAATAATAATAATAATAATAATAATAATAATATTAATAATAATAATAATAATAATAATAATAATAATAATAATAATAATAATAATAATAATAATAATAATAATAATAATAATAATAATAATAATAATAATAATAATAATAATTGGTTTTGGGGGAAAGGAAATGGCGCAGTATCTGTCTCATATATCGTTGGACACCTGAACCGCGCCGTAAGGGAGGGAATAAGGGAGGGAGTGAAGGAAGGCTGGAAAAAAGAGGTGCCGTAGAGGAGGGCTCCGGAATAATTTCGACCACCTGGGGATCTTTAACGTGCACTGACATCGCACAGCACACGGGCGCCTTAGCGTTTTTCCTCCATAAAAACGCTAACTAGACGCGACTTGGCGCCTGTAACGTTCAGTCCGTTCCGCACACTGGATAGGCAGCGCGCCTACGCTGCCTCGTGGCAGTTAAATTAATTGTTCATCGCGAGAGTTTCGTCACCCAATCAACGCTGCGACCTATTCTACCGTTCTCTACCGGCGAATCAAAAGATCAAAGGTCAACGGTCCACAGTCAGAAATCAAGTGGTGCGACACCATGGTGGAACACATATGGTAAGGCCTATAGCCACGCTTGACCTCTGGCTCAGTAGAAGGTCAATCGGCAACGAACGGCTTTCCCTAGCGTAGTGAAGCTTTCGCTTCAAAATTGGACACACAAGTCACAACATTACAATTTTGTCCTGAGATCAAACAGGCAAGGCCGTTGAGTCACGTTTGTAACTTTAACGTTTTATTTCGAGCACCGGAAGAACGCACAACTCTTCTATCTGATGACCATCCCGTCTGCCGCAGCTTATCCAACGAGCAGGGTCTCATTCAATTGTGCTCCAAGCCGCGACACCTCGCCGTGAAACTCCACAGACACCCTCTTTTCTTTTGTTAGCCGTCACAAGATGTCAGCACGCTTTGCTACAAGGGCCCTGTGCGCCAAGTGGAGCGTGCAATATCCACCCGTGTGTGCACGCCAGAAGGGAATAGTCGGGAAATGACACCCTTCAAGTTGACACTGGCTTGCAATCCACGCGCTATCATACAGTAATCTGAACCTGAAGAGGTACGACGGAGTGACGATGGAGTTGCTTGCAGCGCAGCAGCGGCTTCGGGGAGTGTTTGACCTCGCGACTCACGGCACTTCAAGCCTGGCCCCGACGCCTCGCCGTCCGCTGCCAAAGTTGTCAGGGCAAAGTGCCGCCTCGTTTTGAAAGGCCTTTCTTACGGTCGTTTTAGGCTGACTGCGCGGCAGTTTGTAAATGCTGCGCTCTCCTGCACCGGCTGTCGCAGGTCAGCGGTTGCTGACACGTGGCGCTAGTAGTTAATTCTTGCCTCTGGCGACATTTGTTTTAGTCGTTTTTTTTTGGTTGGTGAAGACAGTGGCGGACATTGAGCGCTTGCGTGGAAAAAGAAAGCGTACAATTTAGGAACAGTGATGTTCACGGACTGGAGTAGCACTTTGTGGTCGCCAGACTCAATGACCCTGGAGCCGAGTCAACAACCTCAACGCGCAAAAGTCGGTGCAAAGAATTAGCGTGTAGATCTTTAGTCTGAGGCTTCTTGAGCCTTGCATATTACCGAATGTTTTCTTTTATTATGTTCGCCTTTTCTTTTTGCTTATCTGCGCCTTATATAACTTTCGGTCGACTCCGTACTCATATATGGCTGACCGGAAGAAATACTGGGAAGTTTCTAGGAGTGACGAATGCTGCCAAGTTGGTATGCTTAAACAATCTAAAGTCTGGTCTGCGAGCTTATGGACTCCGCCTTAGCCTAATTATGCCTCTTGAGCCTAATACCAACGCCGTGCTCACATCCTAAACGTTAGTGGGCAAATATTCACAGAATTTTGAATACTAAAAAAAAGCCGTTGTTTGACTTATCTCTAGCATCACTCGATTAATATTTTACTACTATAACATAAATGAAGAAGAATTTAAGGCTCCTGACTCCCGGAGCGTTGGTCGCGGTTAGGTCAGGATGAACACATCTTTAGTAAAAACACTAACTTTACTGCACGCGAAGGAAGAAATGCGGATTATTTCCATTGTGAAATGCAAATGTTCATTCGATTTCTCCTTCAAAATGCATCCTTCCGCAACTATGCAAAAGTAAAAAAAAGTTATAAAACATACCCGCAGTGCGAGATAATACACAAAACTTGTGACTAAAACGGAAAAACCAATGTTTACTGCATGTGTTGGGATGTTGCTACCACCACTGATCCGGAGAAATTTTACAAAACTAATATCTGCCGCTACTTCTTCGTAACATCTTTTAGCGCATTAAGGTTTTGTATTTTATTTCGGTTATTGATGATTCTCGTTGTTTTATTTTCATGTCGTTGTGGATAGACATCTATAACTTCTATTAACTTCACTGTCTGCTGCTCTGTTAATGTTTCTGTATCTTGCCATTTATGCTTCAATGTTTAACTATTTCGGTTTTGTATTTTTATTCCAAGGATGCATATGCTTTTGTCTGTTTTTGCTTGTAGTTTCTTGAATTTTTGGCTTATTTACTTCTTTCTTTTGATTACTTGCCTGCACCGCCCCCCCCCCCACCCCCCCCAACCTATGTAATACCCTCAAATTGAGCGCCTTTAGGGGTATTTTGTAAAAATAAATAAATAAATATAAATAATCGAGGCGCTCTTCAATGCATGTTTGTGCGCCGGTCTTCGCGCGTGTAATTACGAAGGTCAATACTCCTTAGTTTTCAAAACGCAAAACTTTTCATTGCTGTGCTCCACCGCCACTACTACCCTACTCTTTTCTTTCCCCATGACTGAACCCGCTAGACGCCCTATATGTGCACCTTAGGGCTCATGCCCACAAGACATGATTTCGGTAGCTCATGTTCAGGAAAATGCGCTGCACAGTTACGGCGGAACATAAAGATGGAAAAACATAGAACTAAGCGCTCATCCTCATTCTTATTTCCCCTACGCCGCAGGGGAGAGGTCTCCGGTTACAGCACACTGTAATGCCGATGGTGACGCCAACGACCGTGCCGAGTGACATGGGGAAGGTTTCTCATGCAACTAGCGCTGAAATAACTGCCAGCGATGGAAGACTGGTGTGCCCGGAATGCCCATAAACACGGGTCTATATGTACGCTCCCTCAGGGCGATCTTTATCGACAGCCATAAACAGGCACGTACGTGTGAACCATGCGCTCTTTTTATCGTTTTTAACGCCCAGGGTAAAAACCCCCGGCTTCCCAACACTGGCGGCAATCGTGGGGAGAAGAGAATAAAACATAAAAGGGAGGGGCGAGGATAAAAAAAAATTGTGGGGAAGAATTTGGCTTTTGGTTTAGCGAGGCCACCTCAATGGGCTGTTTGTTGCAGAGGAGAGTTTGGTTGATTGAGGCCCAAAGTTTTCCTAGATTTTTCAGTGCATATGTGTGAAGGCATTTGTTGTTTTAGCAGAAGCAGGAATGTTACCCTGTACAAGATGTATAAGGAAACGCATTCGTCTGTTCATGTCAGTTAACGCACAAGTCCTTTATGTCGGAACATAATGGTGCGTTTTTTTTTTTGTCATCAACGCAGCAGGGCTCCTCCGAAATAAAATGCTGCATTTGTGTCCTTTAAAAAAGGCAACAGTTCACTTGTCATTTAGCGGCAATATTACAAGGCAACTTTAAGCGAGCCCTCTTCAGCGGCTAATAATTGTTATAAACATTCTGTACTAACTTTTCCCTTTAAACAGAATGTCTTGGCGCAACGCATACCAGAGATTGGGCAATGCGTAAAGAGCATATGGATTGTTACATTTCACAGTATGCGAGTTTTGTTTTTACTGTACATTTTTTTAGTTTCTTTGGAGTTAGTGTAACGTCCGTCTTCTGTTATGTGCTTAGGTTTTGAAATTTCACAGCCTCTTCTGTCGGTATTTACGAATTTCATCTTCTACTTTGCCGTCAATTAGGAAAATAATTCCGACAATTACAGAAGATGTAACCGTCACAAACAGCGGCTTCGCAAACTCGGGCTTTTAATAGACAGCGTTAGCATAGCGGAGACATAAGCAAAACCTCAGGGTGCGGCTTAACATATGCGCCTCTACCGCGCATGCGTATACAGCTGGAGCAGCCTATCCCCGTCTGGCCTCGCGGGTCAGCTAAGACGCTCTCTACTGCGGTGTAGCCTCAGAGAGTCGCAAAAACGAAACATCCCCGCCGCGGTGGCTCAGTGGTTAGGGCGGTGGTGGTGGTAGTGGTTTTATTAAAAAAATAATAGTAAAAAGGAAGGAAAAGATTTTTGCTAGCCCCGGCATCTGCCATCGATACTGAAGCACCTGAGCTGGGGCAGCGGAAATAAAGGACAGCAGGCAGAATGGAGAAATGAAATTAAAGAGGTGAGGGGACAGGAAGAGAGGATAGGGGGAGAAGTAATATGTACAAACTATTTACACAATAAGAAATGTGTCGGCTACTGATCCGGAGTTCCCGGGTTCGAACCAGACCGCGGCGGCCGCGTTTTGATGGAGGAAAAACGCTAAGGCGCCCGTGTGCTGAGCGATGTCAGTGCACGTTAAAGATCCCCAGGTGGTCGAAATTATTCCGGAGCCCTCCACTACGACACCTCTTTCATCTTTCACTCCCTCCTTTATTCCTTCCCTTACGGCGCAGTTCAGGTGTCCGCCGATATATGAGACAGATACTGCGCCATTTCCTTTCCCCAAAAAAAGAATTCTCAATTATCGCCTAGTTTTTTGTTGACGCCGGTCTTGAGCGGCACTACTCGGTATTTCATTTGTTGGGCTTTTCTTACCTCATAAAAGATTCGTCTTCAGCAAAAGTACCCAATTTTCAATTATAACGCGGAAATAAATCGATAGAGACCGGCATTACATTGTCCTGAGAGACCTTTCTATATGAAATTGGAAATATACTCGCCTGCTGCATGCAAGTGTCAATAACGCCGCCGCTTTGTCCTTCCAGCGAAACACCCGACGTCGCAAAGACGTTGGATTTTGTTGTCTATTCAATACAGCAAAAGAGACCGGCGAAGCGTTTTTTTTTTTTGCCTCTAGAACTCAAACATGCCCTCTTGATTAATATATGAAAATAAAGGTGAGGAATGTCGCTCGTGTATACCACACTGAATGGCTAGTTAGCGGAACGAACCTGGCTTCTTCGGCGCTGAGTGCGTGCAATCACACACGAACAACGCCCGTGACGCTCCGGCGAACCCGCATAGATGCCGCTGTCAACGACCAGGCGCACTCGCAGTGGAAAGGGAAACTCCTCACCAGCCGCCCATCCCTCTTTTGACGTATCCTCCTACGCTCGTCTTTATCATTCATGCGCCAGGATTAAAACCACACACCGCGGTAATCCAAAACAAAGCGGCCTCAAGCGCAACAACAATCCGATCACGCGCGAACACGGGCACGCCCTGTACGCACAGAGACCCAAGAGGGCAAAGCCCGCCGGCGCAGTACAGCCCGTCCTAGACTCCGTTGTTGACTGATCCCAAGTCCTTTGCAACTTGACCCGAAGTGTGACCCCTGTACGTATACCAAAAGCGTTCGGTTAACCCCCCCCCCCCCCCCCCCCCCTTCCCCCAACCTTCTTCTTAAGCGGCGTTCGGATGATTCTCATGCGCGCCGTTCCGCGATCCGTTTGAGCAGAGCGCGGCTAAACACTTGACTCAACCATACCAAGACACAACTCCTACTGCCCGCCCCACAGATTCAAGATCCGTATGTGCAATGCGATGCGGTGCAGGTCGGTTAAGCCGTGTTTGTACAGTGTATAACATTGCTTCGCACGCGTCGCAAAGCATTCTCTTTCTCCTTAACACACTCTCCCCCTCCGCACTTCCCCCCAGGAGTCCTCCTTCTGTTTCTTCGTTACTTCCCTGCTAAGAGACCGGTGTCGAGCTTCGGTGGCGCGCTTCTTTGATGTAAAGCACCCTCCCTCGTAGCGAGCCTCAACCCCTCCTCCTCCGCCACCGCACACCTCTCTCTGCGCCCTTCTCGGCAGGCCTTGTTCGTTTTCCTCGTCGGTGTTGTTGCTGGTCTTTGCCGCTTCGCGGCGCGCATTGCCCTCATCGGAGGCAAGGCGCCCGGTGAGCAGCGGGACCTCCCAAGAGGTCGACACGCGACGCGGAACCTCCGAAAGAGGACCTGGCACAATTCCGAACGCGTCGCATCCATTAGACACCAACGGGTTTCGTAGACTGCTCCGACCGCCACCCCCGACAGCCTCCTTTCCTTGCCTTCCCAAGCGTGCGTTGAAGCCTTCTTTCTTTGCATAGGTAACCCCTGCGGTTTCCATATCGGTTTGAAGTTTTGCACTTCTTTCTTTCTTTCTTTCTTTCCTCATTCTTTCTTTTTTCTTTCTTTCATTCATTCTTCATTTCCTTACTTCATCTCGTTCGTCCAACCTTGTTTGAAGTACGCAACTTCAGTGCCACCTAAACGCGTCCTTGCGTAAGGCTACGCACAGTGCATTTCTATTATGGCAGCAGCTTTTCAGGCAGCTGCACGACAAATTTTTGTAACTCTTGGCGCCGGTACTAAACGCTGTTCTGCATAGCGTGACGTATGCGTCGCATTAAAATATACTAAACGGGAGGCAACCTGTGTCACGCTTACATAGGTAAGGAGTAAGGCGCGAACAACTGCGATGTGAGGACAAGCATGCAGCTGCGCTGCGCAGGCGTTGAGATTGGAAAGATTGAGGACGAAGTTTCGAGTGGCTGAGTTCCTTCGCCGCATGTCACGACTCCGCTTCGCCACGGAGAAGCAATCGCTGCAGTGTCTCTGGATTGCGCAACGTTGAGCCTGACGGAACCAAAGCATTTTTGTCAAATTGCGTAAGCAAGAGACTGCAGGGCTAGCACAATGACATACACTTTAAAAAATTCTCGCAAATGAAGAGTAAGTAATTAATTGGCAGTCTATGAGTTAAAAGCAGCGCTGGTGCCAGTAATCAGAAGCCCCAAAATTAGATCGCGACCCCGACCGCGTCGCCCGCGTTTCGATGGAGGCGAAACGCAAAAGGTGCCTGTGTGCTGTGCAATGTGCACTTTAGAGATCCCTGGTGGTCGCAATTATTCCGGAGCCCTCCACTACGGCACCGCTTTCTTCTTTTCTTCTGTCACTCCCCCCTTTATCCCTTCGCTTAATAATAATAATATTTGGTTTTTGGGGAAAGGAAATGGCGCAGTATCTGGCTCATATATCGTTGGACACCTGAACCACGCCGTAAGGGAAGGGATAAAGGAAGGAGTGAAAGAAGAAAGGAAGAAAGAGGGGCCGTAGTGGAGTGCTCCGGAATAATTTCTACCGCCTGGGGACCTTTACCGGGCACTGACATCGCACAGCACACGGGCGCCTTAGCGTTTTTATGGGGGAAAACGCTAAGGCGCCCGTGTGCTTACGGCGCGGTTCTGGTGTCCGCCGAGATATGTGAGACAGTTAATGCGTCATTTCCTTTCCCCAAAATTCTTTTTACTTTTAAAAGCCGATAAGATATTGTTCACTTAATCTTATTGAACTGCTGACACTATACCAAATTTGTAATGGCGACACCTTTCTTGATTTTGACACGACACGACTAGGATTTTTACTGTGATGCCCAAAATACGTGCGCGCACGAAAGCCCTTCGCCTCAAGTGCACAAAACTATTGAATTACTCTATGGGTTGCGGCGTTCAATGGCTTGTGAGATTTAGCATCCGTAAGTTCCATGTGGGCTTGAGGGATGCCGTAGTGAAGGGCCCGAGATTGGCTTCGGATGCCTCAATGTTCTTTAGCATGCGCTGACATCGCGCAGCACTCGGGCGTCTTTCGCATTTCGTCTCCATCGAAATGCGGCCGCCGCAGCAGGGATTCGATCCCGCGACCTTGGGCTAAACAGCCCGGTCGCCGAAGACACCGAGCCACCGCGGTGGGTCCCACTATTCTACCGCACATAAACGACGCACAGTGACTACGGAACACCAATTGTTTCTTCCGTAGAGACGAACGCCTAGCCTGTTGCGCCGCGAGAGAGGGGAGCTTCGCTTGCGTCAATGACCTCGCAACCAGGCCTAACCTGACTGCCGCTCCACGCCGGCGGTGGGGCCTGAGCGATGCCCCGCGCGGGCGGAACAAGCGGAATACTACGCCCACCCTTGTGTACCAAGAATGCAAGGAGGGGAAGGAAGGCATCGCGGCCTGTCTGTCTGGTGTCTTTCCTGCTCGTGGCAGTGAGTGCGCGTCGCACACTGGTCGGTTGCCCCCGCTCAGTGATTCAGTGCTTCCTGGTGAGCCAGGTCGATGTCTTAAAGGAGGGTGGGGGTGGATAATAATAATAATAATAATTGGTTTTTGGGGAAAGGAAATGGCGTAGTATCTGTCTCATATATCTTTGGACACCTGAACCGCGCCGTAAGGGGATGGTGGTGAAAAACATTTAGTGTTAATACTCCTAGACCGGGGAGGTACACCCTAAACACCAATACGCGTATATGGGAGTAAAAAGAGAGTAAGCTGTCATCTAGCGCACTCCTTTTTTATAAAAGGGCGTGTTCTAGAGGGCGGCTTACTCCCTTTTTTACTTCCTTATACGCGTATTGGTGTTTAGGGTGTAAAGGTGTGTGGTATGTGGTGTTTAACGCACCGAAGCGATCACATCGGCTATGGGCGAAAAGGCAGTGAAGAGCTCCGATTTAATTTAGATCACCTGTCGTTCTTTTATGTCCGCAAACATCGAGCAGTGCAACGTTTTTTTCTTCTTGCATTTCACTTAAGCCCCGCCGCGGTGGCTCAGTGGTTAGGGCGCTCGGCTACTGATCCGGAGTTCCCGGGTTCGAACCCGACCGCGGCGGCTGCGTTTTTATGGAGGAAAAACGCTAAGGCGCCCGTGTGCTGGGCGATGTCAGTGCACGTTAAAGATCCCCAGGTGGTCGAAATTATTCCGGAGCCCTCCACTACTGCACCTCTCTCTTCCTTTCTTCTTTCACTCCCTCCTTTACCCTTCCCTAACGGCGCGGTTCAGGTGTCCAACGATATATGAGACAGATACTGCGCCATTTCCTTTCCCTCCAAAACCAATTATAATTATATATATATTATTTCACTTAAATCGAAATGCGGCTGCTGAGAAGGAGGGGGGGAGGAATTCGGTCACGCAACTTTCTGGTCAGCATCCGGGACGCCGATGGCACTGAGCCACCGCCGTACACGGGAAGAGGGAGGAGATTAGAGCAATAATAATAATAATAATAATAATAATAATAATAATAATAATAATAATAATAATAATAATAATAATAATAATAATAATAATAATCGTTTTTGGGGAAAGGAAATGGCGCAGTATCTGTCTCAAATATCATTGGACACCTGAACCGCGCCGTAAGGGAAGGGTAAAGGAGGGAGTGAAAGAAGAAAGAGGTGCCGTAGTGGAGGACTCCTGAATAATTTCGACCACCTGGGGATATTTAACCTGCACCGACATCGCACAGCACACGGGCGCCTTTGCGTTTCGCCTCCATCGAAACGCTGCCGCGGCGGTCGGGTTCGAACCCCGGATCTCCGGATCAGTAGCCGAGCGCCCTAACCACTGAGCCACCGCGGCGGGTGGAGATTAGTGCAACGTTTTCTTAATTCTTCAAGCAAATCATTGCCTGGGCACCACTGTCGCATACTGCAAGCTACGGGACCACAATGCAGGCTTTGCGACATATCCGACGCTTGGCAAGTCTTGATTCATGGGAGCCTATTTATCATGGCTGGAGATTAGACTCTATCTTTTGAAAATTTGGCGGACTTTTTTTGTGCTTATTTGCGAACGCAGTTTTCGGGAGAGCTATGCGAATATTATTTCTTACGGATGGATTACCGTTGCTTTTTTTACGGTGATGTAATGTGGTGTTCCTGTGTGGTCAAATTTCACTTGAAGTTTGGCTTGGCTTTTTTCTCAGACTGAACGCTGTGGTTGCTAATTATTAATCTACTCGTTAATTACTGGTAAAATACATTTAGCGGGGTGAAATACACGAGGAAATGTCAACTAAAAAAGTAATCACAGGTAAATGGCAAAATCATTGAACAAAAACGCATGTGGAAGGTGATTTTTAATTGGTGGGTTGCCATGTTATTGCTGGGTTATTGAACAGGTGGTGGGAATCCCGAGGTCGGCGTGTCGACGACAGGGATGGAACTGCCGCTGAACTGTCGCAGCATCTAGAACACGACACCTTTCCGTGACACCTTTTCGTGACAAGAGTGGAGAAAGCTGCCTATAACCAAGTGACTGCCCAAAGTGGGAGATGTTGATGAACTGCGCTATGCCAGCGGTCCACATTTGGAGACGACTTCCAGGCTGCAAAGGTGTGTAAGGTAGCGGAGCGATACCTCGTAATGCACAACTGCTCTACTTAATGTTGATGACCCATTTCGGTTAAAACGAAATTTAAAAATTTGGATTTGGCATGCGTTTATCAGTTGTTTTTTTCCAGTTCGAACCGGAAAGTGCAAACCGTAATTATATACAATACTTGCTCTTGCTTTCATTCTGACTGTGTAGATTATTCAATCGCACACCCATTTTTTCCTTTTGTTTTTGTTTATAATCTTTGTGTGTGTATATTTTATTTCAGTTTGTTCTTCCTTCTAGAACATTCTGAGCATGCAGCATCGTTCCATGACAGCGCCCCAAACAGGATAAAAAAAGACTTGTCAGCACAGGTAAAAAAATGCGAAGCTCTCGCATTCTGCGCCTAAATTATACTTAGTTTTGGACGAAAAACTGCAGTTTTTTTCTCTGGGTACCAATTCCCTCGGTACTAATTCGTTGAATCGGCTACTACTGCTCTGGGTCTAGTGCGTCCGCTGAAGCTTTTCTATCCTTTTTCTAAGCCAAATAGAAATCCCTGCTAGCCATGCGGGGCATGACGCTGCTGCAGAGAATTTTGAAAGATGATGCAAATGTGACAGCGGGGGCGCGGGGGCGGTAAAATGGGAAAAAAATGTATATCGCTGCCTTTTCGACGTATAGAGGAACTTCCACACGATATGCGCTCCTGTCTGCCTACCGTCCTCATGTATACAGGGGAGTGGAACGATAATACGAACATTTTGCTTATCGTGACGTAGCGGTTGCATCATCGCTGCAGCCTAAGCATCGAAGCGTAGCGTGGGTTCGACATGAAAGAAACGCGAGAAGGAAACAAAAAAAAAGCGATTTACGTCGCACTTAAGGGGAGTGACACCGCATTTCGGATGTCATAGATGCAATATAGACACCGTGAAATATAAATCACGATGCAATTGATGTCTCAATGGTGCGAAAATTGATTTGAAGCAAGCTCTGACCGCGGTCGCACTATGAAATTTGTCTGATTACTTTTTATTCATTTATTATACTCCTCAGGTCCAGAGGCATAACAGAGTGGAAGTGGTAAATATCAAAAAATATGGAGAGCAAAAAATACATTAGGTAAGATTAATGTTAAATAGCACCTGAATATAAAAAAAAGTTAGCTAATGCTTCACGGAACTGGTCATAATTATCGCTGCTAACAACATCAGCCGGAAGGTGTTTTCCCTAACGTGAGGTTCGGGGCAGGAATGATGTTTCTATAATTAGCGCTAGCATTATAAATTTTAACCTTTGAATAGGCCTGTTCGTAGACCCATTCCACCATGGACACAAACTTGCTGCTAATCAAGGTGCTTCTTTTGTGAATACAAAACGCAGAGCTCACATACGAGTTGCATTAGAGTTTTAGTACTTCGCCACGGTTTTCTTCGCTTGTGCTGTTTCCTTAGAGCATAAAAGAGGAAAACTGGAAGCGGCCACACCACCAGAGACATTATCGCAGTGAACGAACTCTCCACCAGCCGCAGTCGAGGTGAAGTATTTTTATTTTTTCCCGCGCTTTTTGAGGGCGCGGTCAGGTGGTCCACGTGGCTGTGCCGATGAATATCGCGATTACAATCGCAAAACTTCAGGGTGCCCCTGTGGATCCAGCCGAGGCAGGCTCAAATCCGACTTGCCCTATCCATCAGCCTGCGCCGTCCCAACGTCGTCTTACGAGACTACTGCATTTCTCGTGTTAACTAACGCCAAACCCCTCCGCTTTATCCGCGGTCTTTACTTCTCCCCTGCGAGCTGAATACAAAGCGCGCGATCTCCACCGCGTCCTCGCCTTAAGCGCCTTTACTTACTTCCGAGGACCAGGAAAACCTGACACCGCGAACACCGACGACGTCTACGTTTGGTTCACATTCCTTCCCACATCTTGCGCGGTGGTGGAGCGAGTGAAGAGGAGGAAACAAAAATGCTCGGTGTCGCAAAATGTGTGCACCGTTGTGAACCTTAGGCTCATTCACAGAGGCGTCCAAAAATATAGTAATGCGTTTCTCTCTCATGTTGTACACGCGTCCGCAAAACTGTGCTCACTACCGTTAAACATCTGCAGACCACGTAGAGACCATGTGTCGCTCGATACCTTAGCGCTGTGCCTCCATAAGAGATGTAAAAAAAAGCGTGCTGCTCATGTTCGGCACTCTAATAACTCTTGATAAAAGCAGTCGTGCCTTTCGCTGTGCTGCATGCTTTTAGTTGGTGAGGCAGGGTATGAAGTCGTTTTTCCCCATTGTTTCTCGACTTGAGCGTCCCGTGCCACGCCGAGCGAATGCCAGGTGCTGCCACCAGGCGGCGGGAGGTGTGATTTGCGACCGGCGCGGACCTTCGCGTGTGCGGAGGTGGTTACAGAGTAGCCGTAAAGGGGAAAGATAAAGCCACAGCCCACGCTGTTGCAAGGAGAAGCAGCAGCAGCAGCAGCAACTGTGAGGCGTGTAACCAGGAAGCCCGCGCGAAGACAAAGGCAACTCGACCTCCCACACGGCTACCGAATTCTACGGGAGTTATTCTTTCAGCGTTCTTGTAATCTTAATCGTGTTCATTTCTTTCCATTTTTTTTCTTTCCTAGCTCAGAGCTGGCAACACTGAAAACAAGAAAAACGAGTTTTCAGACGGTGGATCGGCGAACAGGGTTTCGCGCCCACACCAGGGTGCCTTCTTGATTCCGCTCGGGCTTAACGCGTTGTTCTTCGCACGTCGGGTGTCGTCGGAGGTCACATCGGGGTGTAAGTCCATTCGTTTCCTAAGCGGAAGCCCGAACGAAGCAGATTTAGGAATCTGCGAGGTGTCGTGGGTGCGAGCGGAGTTAAATGCGTTTCGGTGGCTGTCTTTCACAGCTGTCGCTGCTTTGAAAGACAGCTGTCAGAACTAATGACTGTCATCAGGTTGGTTTCGCAGAGTTCAGGGCATCGCCGTAGCGTGAGTAATAATAGCGCCATCTTGTCTTGACATCTTTCTTCTTTGTCCGCCGTCTTTTGCGCTGTTGTAACTATGTGAGATAATATCAGTGCCTTTTTTTGGATATAAAACGCAATGACGACACCACAGCCAGATTACGTGATCACCTTCTCTCCTATAGAACTGAACACTCGCGTGTTTGGCTCCTAGCCTGTAAGGATTAGTGAGCGTAGTTAAGTGCTGTCGACTTGGGAATTAGCTATTTTGGTTGCTGTTGGGCATTTTGTTTACTCGCTTCAGCCCATTATTGCTTGGGCCTTCACAGTAAAAGGCCCTGTATAAAGAATTTGTGAGAACAACACGGCACAAATCACTGCGTAACGTTTTCCTTTAAACAGTAGTGAGGTATTCTCTGGGAAAACGTGCTGATAAAACACTTGCTACAACTTCTCAGAAATAACCCGTAATACCTTCTAAAAATCTTTAATTTCTAACAACCCAATCCAGTAACGCAAGCGTCAGCCTCACTCCACAAACAGTGCGCAAAAAATCATCGTTTGCATCACGCTAGAATAAAAATCGGTTTACGAGTTACAGGAAAAAAAAAGTACTCTCCAGCTTAACTCCTCCGGAGTTAACCTTTTTAAACAAATTCGGCTGACCGGTTCTCCCCGAGTTTGAGACCCGCAAAAACACAGCATTTGAGCTGGACTCAATCATTGGGTTTCTGGAACGGAGGGTAGCTATCTCCCCTGATAGATTTCATAACGCGTCCTGCGTTACTACTCAGACAAATAATTTAAATATTTATCTATTGCCGACACCCTCAAGGCCCGCAGGGCATTATTGAGGTTAGTGGTACGTAGAAAAAAGTAAATTGGTTAAAGAACGGGATAGCACATAAAGCAAATAAATAAAATACTACACACTACTGCGAAAATATGAAGGAAAATAACTAGAAGAAATACGACAGTCGAAAAACCGAAACACGGAAATAAATACATGTACCAAAAAGAGAAAACTCACGCAAAAAAAAAAACTCGGGGCAAATTGCGATAAACGCCGAAAATGTGAAAAAGAAAAATGGCATTACAATTCGTACAAATATTGAACACACAACTGGGCATGGTGCAGAAGGCTATAAGCAACAGTGCGCGTGGTTACAGCGGAATGAAATACGCAGAAAACAAAAACAAAACTATAGTAAGCGGTAATGTATTGACAACTTACTCTTAAGTTCTTCATTGTCATTCGCGAGTGCAACATTTGGTGGCAAGCCCTTCCACTCCAACGATGCCTCTGGAGTGAAATAATTCATGCATTATGTTGTACGGCACCAGGGAACGCCAACTTTGCGTGCGGGATCAATGCGGGATGGCCCTTTTGTTGGCGGCATGATCAGTGCATCTTTAAAAATGGAATTCATATTGTAAATTTTGAAAAACAGAAACATGCTTTATACTGCACCGAGAGAGAGAGGAGTTAATGACGAATAGTTTTTTATTTCTTACAGTAGACAGAGGATCATAGTTACAGATGATAAAACGTGCTGCTATGTTCTGTACTTCCTCGAGGTCATCAATGAGAGAGTTACTGAAAGGCTCCAATACTGAGTTAGCAGTTCTAATTTGGAACGGACAAGTGACTTCTACAAAAGAACCTTGACAGGTGCCGGGGCCAAGTAAAAATTAAGTTTCAGATATCCAAGCATGCAGTTAGCGGACGAGATGACAGATGAGGCGTGTGCCTTCCAAGTTGCATTTCACGTCAGAATGACGTAGAGATATTTGTAAGATGCTACAGGTGGCAGCAAAGAAAGGCAAATAGAGTAGGAAACGGGACATGAATTGATGCGACACGAAAAGCGCATTACTTCGCATTTTGTCATGCTAAGCGTAATTTGCTGCTGCGAACATTAATTAATGATAGTTGTTAGGTCTGCCTGAAGCAATGGAGCGTCTTTAGTGTGTTTTTTTTATTTCACGTTGGGCCACTCAGTCGTCCGCAAAGAGTCCTATTGAAGATGTTAGATTGTTATGCAAGGCGTTACATATATATATATATATATATATATATATATATATATATATATATATATATATATATATATCAGTCACGAAACCAAGGTGCACCAGGGAAAGTTTCAATTTTTTGTTAATGTGTAGTGCCAATGAGTTAGTTTAAAGACAATTACTTATAAAGCAGCCTCATATATATATTACAATTTTTTTTTACAATCTGTAGACCATCTATAGATATATGGCCATACACTTTTAGTAGACTTTTGTGTATAGGCCGTCTATAGACTATGAACAGACAAAAATACATATCTATAAGAAGGCAATAGAGTATAGAAAAAGTGAATAGGTAGTCTGCAGACCATTTTTCTAAGGGCGGAACCAATGCTGCGACACTGCGTTAAATTGCTATCGTGACAGTGAGCCCTATCGGACAAGGCAGGTGCAAGATACCCATCAAGAAGCAAACAAATGGAAGGGGGGGGGGGGGGGCAAACTTGTCTATTTTTGGCAGAGCTCTAGCGTGCGACATCTTTTCCATAAGTAAGCTGTGGTATGTCATGCAAGTGCTACACTCTACAGAAACAATGTGCAGAAGTTAGGACACTGAGGCACGTTCGTTGGACTTGGTTAAAAGGAAATCTTGAGTGTCTTGAGTTGTGCAAGATCTCGTCTACAGACGAGGTCGATACGTGTCCCATCATTCCTCGCGCACATTTATCCGGATCTATACAGCCCGAACTGCAAACACTGTGGCCAACGAGCCAACTACGATCACATCCTGTCGGATTGTAAAATAGTGCCACCTCCGGCTGATCTAGTTACTGCTCCTTCTCTCGAGCGGTTAGAGGTCGTGCTGGCTAACTCTGACCTCAGAACGCAAGTTCTGGCGGTGGAGTGGGCTGACAAAGTCGTCCAGGGCTATGTACTCTCTACCACTTAACGCAAACTCTAATCAAGCTCTTTCCGGCGAATAAAATGTTTTGCAATCAATAAATCTTGAGGTGTGCCACGTGCTCGAGTATACCTACTGATGGGTACTAATGAGTGCGCGTAATTATAAATGGGTACTAATTAAGAAACTAAGTAGCAACTAAACATTAACGCTGTAGCGTCATACCCTCAAGGAAGAATTTAAGTGTCCCCCTAATGTTTCTAGCGCTTTTGAAGGTGACGATAGCGACATTCACTTATTGTCCCTAGCTAGCGTCCACAGGGGTGGGCTAGTCAGGTTTTCACGGGGAGTTTTGCAATCGATACGAGAAAGGAGCTCCGATTTACACGCCCTGGAAAGTGAGTGCATATAGCTGCGATGCGTTAAAACGCGGCGCAATTTTCTTATAATTCCCCCTCTTTCTCAATTATTTGAACAATACAATCAATATATCTTCGTTTTGCAGTTATTGTGCCTAACCGTACATTTACCATGATCTGCAACAGAATAGTTTCACTCACAAGACAAAATTTGCAGAAAATGTATGTATACAGATGCCATTGGGGCACATTTCGAAATAAATATTTATTACCTGTTTGCAGATAATTTCTACTCCCCGTATGGAGCGCTTCTTTGTAGTGATGCGTGTCTTAAAGAAACCAGCTTGAGTCCTTATTTTAGTTGCTTGGTTTCGGAGTCGTAAACAAGATGCTTAGCACACAGTCAAGTGCTTAAATTTGAGACAGAAAGGCAAACTTTTGGCAAATGGCTTCCTGTGTGACAACAACTGGATAATTTGAGGCAATGTTTAGCCTCTTCCACCAGTACACGCCTCTCTGACATGTTTCTACCAAAACAGATATCTTTCAGCTTGTGTATTTAAAAACAATACTAATTTATGAGACAGATACTGCGCCATTTCCTTTCCCCAAAAAACCAATTATTATTATTATTACTTAGCCATCGCATGATTACATTAGATTAAAATCGCGCACACTAAACGCAATACCATTTTTGAAGCACCGGTTAGTTTGAAACGATTTTTATTAATCGTTTAGTGTTGGTACCAACTTCCTGACTTGGAAACAAAACCAATAAAGTGATCAAGTAGAAATCCATAGCACCCTGCGCCAACAGTAGGACGTCCAACCTCCAACCCTCCCCCCCCCCCCCCCCCCCCCCACCCCTTCCCATTTTTCTGTAGCTGGCGTCAGGAAAAAAAAAAGAAAGCATCCCACCGCTCAAGCTGCCAGATTACTTAGAAACATTGTTGCCGATACGCTCAGCGCCGCACAACGCCCCAGTCCAATCGCTGAGCTGCGCTTGCTGCCTCCCTCGAGATTCTTTTCGCAAAGACTTGGCGGCCAACTTGTTTCGGGATCACCGCGCTTCTCCTCCAACTATAACCGATCGCGGTGACCTTGGACCCCAGCGTGCATATATACGCACGCATATACGATGCAGCCTTGTCCATTTCTGCTCGCAAGGCAAACACACACACTCAGGCCGGTTTCTGCGTGGCTCGTCTCGCAGGCGGACTCCCCAAAGAGCGCCTACTACGCGGGATTCGTATTTTCTTGCTGCTAGTTACGTACACACTCGATAGTTACGAAATAGTGAGCGACGCTGCCCAACTTTCCGCCACCGAGTCGTGCGTGCTCTCCTGCTTACGCGGGCACTGCGCAGTCGATTCCTCGTCTATAAAACCCAGCGTAAGCTTATCTCTGGCCCGCCGCTCTAAAGATGCCCTCCTTGAAGCAAAAAAGCAACAGAACGGAGGAATATGTAACCCAGGCAAACATAACCGAGGACGCGCGCGAGCTGTCTGGGCAGTAAATCACATCCCTGCAGCATACGCCGCCGGCTGGCACGCGAGAGCCTACGCCATCGCTACCACTCGCAACGCCCTCTGCATGGCCGGCGAGCGGCCCGAACCCGAAACCACTCCTTTATAAACCGTCTTAACTCTTACGAGCTGCTTTTATTTTTGCTTTCATCTTTTTTCGAGCTTGTTGTGCTTACCTGGATCCTTTGCAGTGTGCTCGCGCATCCTCCAACGAAGCGACCTTAGCGACCTCTTTCGTCTGTTGAGTGCACTATAGGCTGGAGCTGGCTGTTTCCTGAGGTCGCGGATAAAACGCCTTATAGAGGGCTACAACGTTTCACAAAGCAACTACTGTGCGCTTGTTAAAAGAAGGGTATCGATGTAAAAGGGCACACGTGACTTGGCGCTTATCGCTTGCCGGTTTTCTTTGCTTTCTGCGTCGTTATGCCAAGCAAATGAGTTGGAACTGGAAACCGAGTACACATCCGCTCTGCTACCAAACCGGAAGAGATGAAAGATTCAGATTATATTAATTTGTGCACTCTCGCTAAATCAAGGATGCCGTGCCCCGCTCAAGTGTAGGTCTTGTTCTATGTGATGTTTTGTGCACGCTAGGAGACATTCCTTTCAGCATGTTTCTGTTGTTCATTGTGAATATGGTGTGGCGTGTTGGATGAAGGCGTTCCAAAGGTATTTCAAATGCGAGCACGAACGCAGTCTGAATAGCAAGAGCTAACGTCCTGTAAGAAAGAGGGCTTCACGGAAATACCTGTATTAGTATTAAGTTTAAAATAACCAAACTAACTAAAAGGTTCGTCGGGGAAAAAATGGAGTCGGTCATAAAATTCACTCATTGGCTAGACAGAAAATGACGTCACCAGGCCGGAATGGGCGTGACTTCCGGTAAAGGCATCAAAAGCTTCTAACGCTATCGCACTGGCAGCATGTGAGGTAATTATGTGCCGGCGTGTATTTTTTTTATTGCGCAATTATTCATCACGAATAACCAACGCTTCTTCAGCGCTACTAATTTTGCTTAACCTTTCGACCCTGTTTATTTATTATTTCTTTTATTTTTACTCACTGCAGCAACTATTGGGGCTATTGCAGGAGTAGGGTTAACAATTCATGTAAAAACGGCACGGTACAACACACAAGCAAAAACACTTATTCTAACGTGTTTGCATACATAGCGCGAACACTGTGATAGATAGGTTGTAACTAATAAATTGAAGGAATGCAAAATGAACACAACACAAAGAAAACATCATGAGGCACGGATAGCTGTTAAAAATGAGTTTAATGGAAGAGACCGCGTTATGCCAGGAGTTAAGTTCCAATGTGCAATTGTCCGAGGAAAAAAACTGGGTTTGAAATTATTAGTACGTGCGAAGCATGGTTTAAGATTAAGACTATGATGACCCCTGGTTGATCGAGGAATATCAGGGGAAAGATATAAATTAGGTGTGGCATGATAAAGAGAATTGACGACGCTGTGCAAGAACATCAGTAAATTCACGTGACGGCGCATGGAACGGGGGGGGGGGGGTTAGATTCAAACAGGACAAGGCACAAGAAGGTGAAAAACGGATATAATTCCGACGATAGATAGACTCAGAAATTTTTCTGTGGCAATTTGGTGCAAAGCAAGAAGCGTGAAATGCTCTTGCATGCAACGCTGTGTGTACTGTATACGCTAGTTAACAAAGGAGGTAGTGGAAAGAGAGAGAGCAAGGCACTGACTCGAGTCGAGAATTGTGATGAACTTGAAGCACGGTGGCGCAAAGAAAACCAGAAGAGCTTGTTAGCAAAACCTGGGACACGGGCAAATTATGAGAAAAACAAAACATAAACGCACATAAAGACAAGAGCAATACGCGAGAAGGTATAGCACCGCAGGATTTCAGAGTCAAGCAAAACTACATACGCTGCGTAACACCGAAAGAAGGCTTGGCCCCAAATTTAAAAAAAATCAAATAAAATGCTGCGGGAGCACGCATGGCAGGGCGTTTGTAATTAGCCAGGGCTAATTTATCGCGCCATATCGGGGAAAGCTAAATATCGAAAAAAGAATCAAGCAAGCACACGCGCGCAACAATTTTTTTTTCCTCCAGTTCTGCTCATCGTGTGCAATATCTTGGGCTGCCTTCGTGCAGAGAACATTTTTGCTTCATTTATTTAGAGAGTTTGTTTCGGCACTTTATATCCTTGCTTCTATGTACAACGGCGCGTCCTGTTTCTTGGTTGTGTTTATGCCTGCCCCAACGCCCGGTTACAATTTGCACCGCCAGCAAAGCAGAAGCAAACCAAAACCGACGCAGTGCAAGACGCGCCGCATGATGTCGCCCCAATCGCAAGCGTTGTTAAAAAGTCCGCAGGCGCAGAGGGCGCTCCCCGCAGACAAGACCCATTACAGAACCGTCCCTGTCCCAACCGTCTTGCTCTGGTTGCCTTCGCTTTTGTTATTCGTCTTTCGCATCTTTTTCTTCATCCTAGTTCGTGCTTCTGTTTCTCGCTTTGGGCTGCGTCATTAAAGCTAGCACCGCGACGCGCAGTACACACACCCCGTCTGCGTGATGCTCGGGGAGTTTATAGTGAAACAAGCAGTTCAGTAACGCGGCTTCGCTTCGCAGCGCTAGATAGATTCCCGCGGGAAGCGTTCGTCGCGAGCGTGTGTCCCCCAGCTGGAGATATGAGCCCAAATAAAAACGAGTCGTTAGCGAAGCTGAGCCAAGCCACACCGAGCCAAGTCAAGCCAAGCAAAGCCTGGTTGGGACGATGAATGGACAGACGCAGAGACAGGGTCGTGGGGAGAACATAGACGCGAGGGAGTTGTACTTGCGAAATCGAAAAGTGAACAGTAAGAAAGAAAAATAATGCGTTTAGGTAACGTATAAAGCGTAAGGAAGGAAGCGTTTTCCACTGCGTGCCTATATTGTGGTTGTCTTTGGGTTTTTCCTCGCGTCACAAGGAAATTTTTTAAAGGCAACGAGTCTAGACTGCCGGTTCGTACTTGAGGGTATAATAGAAGAAGATGCATTAGTGTGGAAAATCTATGGGAGAGATGTGACGTGTCGTGTGGTTTATTGAAACCACAGCGGCATCAGGTAGTTTCTCTGGGAGAAAGAGACTGTCATAGTATGTTGCAACAGAAAATTCCAACATTCCCTTGGTGATCAAAAGGGATCTGACCCAGCGACGCCGGAATGATAAGGATCGCTGGGGCCGGAATGTGGCGCCCTCTATGATGTGTGACCTGCAACGGGTGCCGTACAGCAGTGGCATGGCTCTGGCTCATTGCCTGGCATATATGTCAAGGTGCTCATAGCAGCCCGGCTAGGATCTTGTTCTACAGGTGTTTTGTTTCTTCTCTGTTTAAAGTCTTACGTTGACTGTCGTGACTGCTGCCTCAGCGAGCGGCCTGTGCATGCGGCGCGGACGCCGACAACGCCGACGTAAGACCGGGTTAAACGTTAGTGACAGCTATCGGTGGTAAAGGGCCTATATTCTAACGGCATCGTCATTGGAGGTATTTAATTTAATTGTGCTGATAATTCAATGATTTTCTACTCTTTCCAGGCCCACACAGAACTCAGACACATAGGGTATGCATTATCAATATCGCCTACACCTCGGCTCACTGGGAAAACATTCTCATCGACTAACATACGAATGCTGGGGACCTTTGTTTACAATGCAATACAGTCAGTCGAAGGTGACGCCTGTTTATTTTTATTTTTCTGAAAACTACAAACTAACGTTATCGCTGCAGAATGAAAAAGAAAGAGCTTCCACACGTCGCGCAGTAACGTCCATAGTACTGATTCTTTACCTTTATACCTTTCTAAGGAAGGCATGTGCTAGATGGCTTTGAACGCCCCGACGTTGCACGTGGCTGTGGAAGGCGTCGTAGTGGAGGACTCCGGGTTAATCTCGACCACCTTAGGTTCCTTAACGTGCGATGAAACGTTAAGGAACCTAAGGTGGAGGAGCCACAGAGAACTTGGCTAACAAACGTAGCATACCGAGATAAATGCTAGAAGCTCTCGCAGAGTTGTCGAATGAATCGGACAAGGACAGTGCGGGACCGGGTGATAACTGTACCCGAGGAAGAATAGGTAGAAGGGACCGTATAATAAACTTCCAACGACATAAGGTGCTTGAAGGCACGCCAAAACACGCGGTCCCAATAAGCCGCGGCGTCGTTCCGTTCGGCAAACGAGGAACACTTCCCGGACGTCGGAAGCGAAACGGACGTCTTCTCGGAACTGGAGGTTCTTAGCTTTCATTTCTAAGTCCCATCCTCTTCCTCTCCCGTTGCTAGCCCTGTTATGCATCCTGTCTTTTTTTTCCCCTTAGCTCATTTGAACGCAACAAAACAAAATATACATTCAGGAAAGAGGAATTAAGAAACGGAGAGAGGAAAGACGCGAAACGAAGGGCGGATGGACAAGGAGTGCAGGAGTAAGGAAACAAAAGAAGCTCTGGCCTCTGTGTACGCAAGATGCAAATGTCGTCGGAGGCTCATTTCGACAGAGATTTAAAGAAAGACAGAAGCGACTCCTAGGTAGCAAAAAAGAAGTTAGATTTGAAGAACTCGGAGAGGAGGAAGAGATAGACGCCTGTTAAGATGGGCAAACAAGAAAACCAGGAACGGGAACGTATGGTCTCTCTGGCAAACAAAAAACGTTGAGCACAAGTAAAGAAAAGCAGAGTTGCAGGGATGCCGCTAACAAGACAACTGCCCCCTTCCAACGGGAAGCTCAAAGCAAAAACATAAAGAGAACAAGAGAGGAACGAAAGACACTAGACAATGCGGTGGGTAGCATAGGACTGGGGATGCCCGGTGGGGTACAAGATGGCGAAGGGCTGGGTCCGGGTCGGCAACAATTCTTCAGCGGTTTTAAAAAGAAAGAAAATCTCAAGGAACAAGAACAAAGCAAGGTTAAGAAAGTAAAGCCAGAGAAGAAATGGCGGACGGGGAGCAGCTCGCAGAACAAGCAGGACTGAAGCCCCGTCCCCTGGGAATAAATTAGAATCCAAACGAGCGCCGGACAAAACAGAAGTGGCCCCCTCGGAGCGAGGCAACAAAGAGAAACGTCCTCGCGTCGTGGGCGATAGCTGATGCTCCCAGGGCGGGGGTCCTCCGGTTTGACTTGTCAAAGAGCACGATGACACGGGTCAGTCGGGACACTTCACATACCGGCGCAGTGCTTGAATACCAGTCGCCGTTGACGTGTTACATCTAGTACTCGTTATAAGGCCTTAACGTGAGTTTGTATGATGCGTACGACAGGTGGTATGTGGAAACGTGTTGAACAAGTGGGTCAACGGTGTGTATATATTGCAGTAATAGAAGAGATGAAAATGCGGTAGCGATTTCTAAGAAGTGTTGGTGTGAGAAGGTTGACCGGCAAGTAACGGTTGACATCGAAGAAAGATACTTACAAAAGGATGTTGCTGCGGGCTAGTTGGTTTGACATTGCTTAAAAGGGAGCAGCGGAAACACAGGACGAAGAGAGCAGCGCCTGTGTTGTACCTTCCTCTCTTCGTCCTGTGTTTGCGCTGTTTCCTTTTAAGCAATACTTAAAAGAAACTGGGACGCAGATCTGCTTGTTCGGTAAAGTTGCTGTGACGTGCCTGTTTTCGATGACAGGTATGACAGGGGCTTAGCTGCTGACCACAACATGACTCTAAGCCAACAGACATCATTTTAAAGAAGGATAGGACATGTATAACTGTAATCGAGGCAACAATCTAACAAATGAAATGTGCACATGGCACATTCTCATCCAAAACTGATGTTTAGTGACGTCTATTATTGATTTGAAACAAGAATGCATTATGCTAGAGGCCTCTTCCATCTACACTTCATAGATTAATCGTCCCTATACTGTTATAGAATGCAAAAAAATTCAACAGAGACTGCAACTTTGCTGAATTTCTTGAATTGGAGTGATGAAATGGGCGAATACAAGTCGGGCGACCATTACCGGCGGAGTTAGAATAACCTTCCTCACACAGTTTTTGCAGAGCAGGCTTGATGCCGGTGCCACGAAAACAAGGTTTAGGAAAGCACTTGTCTTTATCCAGAAAAACTGGGAAAGAGAATGAGAGTTAGCTATGCGTGCGGAATCGAGTTCACTGTGCAATGTGAATGCATTAGATCAGACCAGTTAGTGGATAAGTCTGGGAATCGGCAGCCCCTGACATCAACAGGATGTCATTGCCAATATAGAGTACAAAGAGAAATTTTATGTCAGCGTTACAGTTTATTTCCTTTTCGATGAATGTACTTACTCCATTTGCAATAAACTGAAAGCACCGAAGATATGACTAAACGTACCATTTCAAGACCTTCTTTTCCCATTCTCTTCCCCCCCCCCCCCCCCCCGCCAAATGATTATGTCTGTCAGGTCTATATGTGTGTACTAACTTTAAGTTTTCCACTATGTTTAATGTTTATGCATTTCGTGCCCAATACAGTGTACACAAGGTCATCAACGCACCTCTCAGTGGTTTAGTGATCCTGAAATAAAGCGCTAGCATCCATATATGTAAGTCACTCCGAGGAAATGGATATTGTTCGGCTCAAATGAAAATTTGCGGCGGCTGCGTTTTTATGGAGGAAAAACGCTAAGGCGCCCGTGTGCTGTGCGATGTCAGTGCACGTTAAAGATCCCCAGGTGGTCGAAATTATTCCGGAGCCCACCACTACGGCACCTCTTCTTCCTTTCTTCTTTGACTCCCTCCTTTATCCCTTCCCTTACGGCGCGGTTCAGGTGTCCAACGATATATGAGCCAGATACTGCGCCATTTCCTTTCCCCCAAAAACCAATTATTATTATTATTATTATTAGCCATAGCGAAGATACTGACCATCGACATCACTGCAGCTTGACTCAGTGAGCGTGACTGGTGTATCTGAATCACACTTCAGGCAAGACCTGTTTTAATGACCTCTGAAACGTCGTTGTGTAACGTGTAACGCGCCACGCAGTGTTAAATGCACTAGGAGCAGCGACTATGGTCGAAGCCGTCCAGCATGATTGATTGATTGATTGATTGATTTCAAAAAGAGAAAACTTGCTAACCGTACACACCAAGCGTTATGATGGCACATAGACGTCAGTAAGCAGCGAAAGAGTAAAAAACAGGGGGGGGGGGGGGGGGGGGTAATGGAATAGCGTAACAACCTCGATATACAACAGTTTTAGAATAAGGGAACCGATGTTAAGGAACCCTATTCCGGGGCTATACGGCCCCCAGAATAGGGGCAGGTGTGTACTCGCGAGAGCTTGACAACAGGTGGTCGGCCGCGTCTGGGTTACGTTAGGCGCCCTTTCGGCGGATTTTGGGCTAGCGACCGAAGGGGTGTTAGCGTTCTGCGCATGCGCACTGGCGCCCCGCTGCTCCGCTACCCCCTTACTGATAGTTTCATCCTATTCTGAAACTCTACTGCCTCATAATACTGGGAGATCTGAAAGCGCTTCGAGGACCTGCATCCAGCCGATAATAACCGGCGCACGAAAAACAATTTGGAGTACAGCCTACTTGGAAGTATCTGTGAGCGATTAGTACCCAGCTGAATAATGACTTCTTCAATGGGCATCAGCAGTGCGCCGTCGGAGCAATTTTTACGCTCAATAATAACAACGTGAAATACTCAATGGCCCTAGCCTGGCCGACCTGGTCGAAATGCGTGAGCGGTTGCCGTTGCGTACTGCGCTCATTGACCACGCACCGATTTGTTTATAATTTCTCTTATTTTTCATTCTTCGCGTATTCGTTCTCGTCATCTTCGTCAAACGCCGCGACATCAATCATCCTCTACTTTACGTTGATAGATCCCTGGGAGTCCTCGTACCACTCCTGGCGCAGTGGTGCAGCGGTTAAGCACTGCACCACTGTCCTGCGATGGAAGGTGCACTGCCATCGGTGGGGCTTGTCGGTTCCAGTTTGCTGTTCCCTGGAAACCTCTCACGAACAATCACTAATTAAACTACCACCTGCCACGGTGGGCAGTTTGCTCACAATCCGGTGGACAGGCTGTACTCCTAAGGCTAAAAAATATGGCTTTCTTTATCCTTGACATGTCCCCTCTAATGCCCACTCATTAAAAACTTCATCGCATTGAGCCTAATTCGCATCCCACCTCGAACTGATTCCATCGTCGCTCCACTCGTCGATGATGGAAACTCTCGCCACACTTCCAAATGTGCAATCGCGCACACCCCCGCTCCAGTACGAGACCACCACCCTGTCGGGTCGTTCCTCAGCTCCGCAACCCGCCGCATCAGCTTGTCTTGGCTTCCGCGTCGCGCGCGTCCTGCTGCCGGCGTTGTTCATTAGCGGCCGGAGCGGAAACAGCATCGTTTTCTCGTAAGGTCGTGTCCTGACCAGACAAAACGGTTTGCGTCTCACCCTCTCGGCCGCGAACTAGCTTCTTCGTGCGCACCCCCCGACTGCTCTTTGTTCTCGCCGCCATTCTTTCGCTTGGCTTGCACCCCCGCTCAGCGAGCGTAACACTGCGTCGGTTTGTTCACCCGTGCTCGAGGTTTGCATGTTGCGTTCGCTTTACTCACGCGTCTCTCTTCACTGTGGCACGGAATTTGTTTTGCCCGCTAGTCTGCTGTTCAAACAGTGTCGCCCGGCTCTTTATACCAGGGTTGTTTTGTTTTTTAACCCATTGTTGCTTTCTTTTTTTTGTTAACATGCTCCAACCAGTAGCACGAAGCTACTTTAAACATGTGACCCGGAGAGCTCTCCCTGTGAAGTAACCAGCCGAGCAGTTAGCGAGTAGCATGTCGGAGTATTTTTGCATCATAGCCGCTTCGCGGATAAGAATTACTTGAAAGTCGGCCCTTTCGAGCCTCGAGTGGGACAATAGCGATGATGACCTGGATCATCGCCAGGATGCAAACGCTTTCGAAAGTGGCCCAGATTTGTTTGGTACCATTTTTTCCCCAATCAAAACTATCCAGAACGACAAGAGCTACATTAGTGGGTCAGTATAAGAGTCCAGCATGTTCTTTAAAGTCGCTTCAAGAATCAATGAATCTGGCGTTTTGTTGTTGACGTTAATTGCGCTGCTCTTGGTGCAGCCGGAATAACACCGATCGTACACTGTAAACAAGAATACGCCTATGTGGGAGTAAAAAGGGGGTAAGCTCTCCTACAGCGCGCACCCTTTAATAAAAGGGTGTGTGCTAGAGCATAGCTTAATCCTTTCTTATTTATTTCCCTATAGAGTGTAATGAGTAACGTCGACCAATTAGCGCGTTTTCATGCAGAAACGTCAGACGTCCGATGCATATGATTACGGACATTCTCGGATGCATATTCGTTTTTTTTTTAAATTCATTGCACCTTCGCATGCAACGCGTCCGACGACTAATGCAGCGAACGACTGTCGTTTCCCGCACAATGAGTGAGCACCAACGAAAAATGCACGCAGGAAAAATAAGCAAAAAAAAAAAAGAGAAGCAGGAAGCAAGGCGATCTTTACAGAACCTGGCCTCCATAAACACAGGCGCTGCAACGCTTGCACCATAACAGCGGAGCGCATTCTGTGTATACAAAAGCGCACAAGCAAACGGACAGAAAGGGACAGGGTATGGAAGAGAGAGGGAGAAGAGGAGAGGAGAGGGAGGGGGTGGAAGACATGTTTACGTGCCCGAATCAGAAGTGGCGCTCTCCCATTGGTCGATCGGCATTCGGATGCATAATAAACTGCTTTCGGCTTCCGCTGTTTACTCAGGCGCGCGCTCAACCCCGCAGGTCGGCGGCGCAATAAAGAACGCGACCTCCGGCCATACACGCCATCGCGCGCCGCATATGCGCGCATCGGGTTCATTTCAGCGTTTATTCTTTTTATTTCCACTCCTCTCGCGTACGGGTTCCTTTTTCCTTTATTTTTATTGCAGAAGCTAAGTCCACGCACGTCAGATCAGGTTCCTGCGCCTAACGCAGCGCGTATAGGTACAACGGAAATCGCGGCATCATCAACAGGAAGGCCTGGACGGGAGTCGCTTGAAACGCTCGGCGACACACAAGCCTCGCTTCAGAGAACAGTAAAATGAAGCTTTCGTGGTGACGTTTATGTTCTGAAAGAAATACGCATTTTTTTTAGGGGGGAGGGGGCACTGCCCTTGAGGTCTTGACAGGGGTCGAGTGTCGCATGAAAGTTTTTTTTTAACCAGAGTCGCTTGCCCTAACGGACTGTGCGGGAATAGGTGCGAATAGGAGCTCGACAGGAAACAGCCTATATGCTCCGCAGCCAACAGGCAGTAATGCTGAAGCAGGTAGCAATCGATCAATGGCTGTACAAAAAAAAAAAAAGCGATGATCAAAATTATAGCTCTCCTTCCTTGGTAGCTTTGCATCCTTGCAGGCTCAGCTTTCTTGCATTTTCGTGCTCTGCACTGCTTTGCTATTCTTTTAGCTTCCCTGCCCTGCTTGTATTGTATTGCTTTTCATTGCCTTGCATCCCTTGCGTTGCTTTTCTTTGCTCTGCTTTTCCTTGCTTGCATGTTTGCCTTGAATTGCCTTGCCTTGCTTTGCCTGCATAGCCTTGCCCTGCCTTGCCCAGCTTTGATTCGTCTGCCTTGTCTTGCCTTGTCTTGGTTTGACTTGAACATCTCTGCCCTGCCCTGCCCTGCACTGCACTGCCTTGCCTTGATTTGCTTGCCCTGACTTGCATTGCCTTGCGTCAATTGCCTGCCTTGCATTGATTTGCCTTGCTTTTCGTACCTTGGTGTAGTTTGTATTCCTTTGTTCTGCTTGGGTGGACTTGCCTTGCCTTGCTTTTTTTTCTTGCCTAGCCTTGTCTTGCTTATGTTGCGTTGTATTGTTTAGCCTAATTATTTTGCCTGGATTTGCCTTGCCTTGCTTTGCTTCCCTTGCCTTCTTTTACTTGCTTTACGTGTCTTGCTTTGCTTTGCTTTGACTTGCTTGCCTTTCCTTGCTTTGTCTTGCCTTTCCTTGCCTTGCTTTACTTGCTTTGCATGCCTTGCTTAACCTTGCTTGTGTTGCTTTTCTTGCTTGCCTTGCTTTGCTTCTCGCTGCCTTGCTTGCATTGCTTTCCCCTGATTTCCCTCGCTTTTTCATTGCTTGCCTTGCTTTGACTTGCTTGCCTTTCTTTATGTTTTCTTTCCCTTGCCTTGTCTTGGCTTGCTCTGCGTCACTTTGCATCACATTTCACCTTTTCTTGTTTTGCCTTGCGTTGCATTACTTTGCCTTGTTTTGGTTTCCTTTCCGTACTTTGTCCTGTCTACTCGCTTGTTGCATTTTCTTTTCTTTTATTCATTTGCTTCTTTCTTTTTCTTTCATTCGTTCTTTCTTTATAGCCCGAGTACTTCGACGAACGCAGTACTCTGTAGAGAAATATTTTACGTTGCCACCTTTTGGCAGTCAGTTTTAGTGATGAACCCCTGCAGGACACTTTGTTTTGGTGACATGCACTGTTTCCCTCTGTGACATGGGCCCCTGAAATGTCCTGAGCTGCATCCATGGCCTCGAGGAGACTATATCCACAGCGAGAGGTCATGAGTTCGATTCCCTGCAGCTACCGGTCAACTTCAGGGTTTTGATAAATGGATGCATGCGTAACCAGTCCAGGCATACTTGACTCTTCACAGATGAACCGCCCAGGATTGAGCCACCCATGACTGGAACCTTCGGCTCTGAACCTCGTTGGCTTGGAAGGCAGCGGGACCTCAACGGCGGCCTGCTATCAACGCTTCGTACGCGGGGGAGACGTTGTGATTGCATCCCAGTGCGCCAGAGAATCTCACAAACGCAGTGAAAGTTAACGTGAGCAGTGCTTAA
Organism: Amblyomma americanum; assembly: GCF_052857255.1. NCBI lineage: Eukaryota > Metazoa > Arthropoda > Arachnida > Ixodida > Ixodidae > Amblyomma > Amblyomma americanum. The sequence continues at coordinate 68,132,115 of NC_135506.1, read as the reverse complement.
TGTTAGGGGGTTCTCGGGAGAGGGAGTTAGCTCAAGCCTCCCCCCCCTCCCCCCCAATTGGCAAAAAATCGGAGTTCACGTTATGACTCATTTTAGCCCTTTCTTATTGCCGCATCCCTTCGCTGTTATCGGGAACGCACTCAGACAGGTGGACGCAGGGAACCGAATAGAATCGGAGGAAAGGATTGTACCATAGTGGCCTTATATTTATTACGTGTCTTCATTCTAGAGACTGGCCGCCGCGGTGGCTGAGTGGTTACGGCGCTCGGCTGCTGGCCCGAAAGACGGGGGTTCCATCCCGGCTGCGGCGGTCGAATTTCGATGGAGGGAAATTATAGAGACCCGTGTACTGTGCGATGTCAGTGCACGTTAAACAACCCCAGGTGGTCGAAATTTCCGGAGCCCTTCACTACGGCGTCCCTCAAAGCCCGAGTCGTTTTCGGACGTCAAACCCTTATAAACCAAACCAAACCAAACCTTCTAGAGATTACTAAGAAACTGAGCGCAAAGCATGGTTGGTTCAAGAAAATATTGGTCGCGGAAGGCGATCTGATATCGTTCACGGACGAATACATGAGCCTGAATATTTTCACATCTTAAGTTTCTAGATAATTTTACCTATCATGCACAAATTATTCAATAGCCCAACAACGAACTTCCTTTTTTTTTACCGGCAAAATTTGAGAGAAAGAAAAAAAAAACGACGACGTGAAAATGCGTTTTCGCACACAGCGCCATTTCGAAACTTTAAAATAACGTACGTAGTAATCTAAGTACACAAGGCACGATGAAAATATTTTCTAGCACAATAGTAAAGCTGAGAAAGAGTATAGTGAGCAGTATTTCCGACGTTGCGAGGAAATTGCCGATTCCTAGCAGAGTTGGTCATATGTTTTAGGGGAATCCCCCAAGGTGGAGAAGATTTCTAATAAGAGAGTAATTACTCATTGGTATCCATTCATGCGCAGCCATACGGCTACAAAGGAAAGGCTACATACAAATGAGCATGTATGTGCTTAAAAAGCATTCCAACTTTCTTGGTTATTAAAAAATAAAAGAAGTACATAACACACGGTCGCCAATGTTTCTTCAACTACGAAGTTTCTAAAAAGCTGCATAGCTTTCCTTTCTGGATTCCAATGAGTAATTACTCCCTTATTACAAATCTACTCAACCTTTGGAGGATTCCTTTAAACATTTGACCAACAGTCGTCTTTTAAAAAAATGAAATAAAAAACAATTCCTAAGTTTTGTTTAAATTTCTGAAGAAATTGAAGTACCGCGTAGCTGTCAATCAGCTTGCTAATAATTTCTGTCAAACAGTTCCGTCATGAATTATGCTTGTTGTTCTGCGATGTTGTGAAACGTCCATTGTAGGGGAGCCCGCTGCCTCATCTGGAGGTCTCCATGACAGCTTTTTTACGCTGGCCTCCCACAACCTGTATTTTTGAATCAATGCAAATAAAGAAACAAATTGCATGAAAGGGGTGAAAAAGAATTCGAAAGGACATGCTGCATTATTTCGTTTCCAACAATGCTACTAAAGCTCAAACCTGTAATTTCTCGAGCATCAGCACAAACGTCTAAATGAAGGTGCAAGAGCAACAAATACGTCAATAAGCTGCTCAAAATGCTTTCTACACTCTAAACAGGAAAAGAGTGAGAAGGGAGTAATCTCTCCTTCAGCGCACTCCCTTTTATGAAAGAGAGTGCTCTAGAGGACAGCTTGCCCCCTCTTTACTCTCTTATAGGAGTATTCGTTTTTAGAGTGCATGGGCCAAGACTGAGACTTTACCATCAGGAATGAGCATATTTAGTTACATTAATGGACCAACACTCATATGCGGCGTAAGCAGGTGTCGCCGCCGCTATAATCTGGTGTGGGCACAGCTGAGAGTGCGGCCCACAGTAATGTATGTAAAAAAAAGCTTTCAATGTAATTCCTAACTACACAGTGGAACTATTATGACGTTCTTGCCTCCAGGCCCTTGCTTTGTCGTTCCGCTGCAGGCATACCATGACACCTTTTTTCCTTGCCGTTTGATTTTAAAATCTTTTTGAGCTCTTTTTTTTTTGCCACTACCCATTTATCTTCATTGGTTTACGCCTGCAATAGCTATGCTTGAGCAGGAATTTTCTCACCGTTGGGATTTTTTTTGTTTTACCTATCAGAAGGACTGAATAGGAGGAACTGAGGTGGTCATTTTGTTTTAAAAAAAGCCGAGTAGAGCTATAGAAAAGAACGCGGAAGTTTAAAACGTCTCCTAGAAGCACGCACTTACGTATTTAAAAAATTGGAGGGGACAATTAAACTTCGCCTTAAGGATATGACGCGATAGCGTAATGGGTTAATTCCCATATATGCAGATGGTCATTCTCAACATTGCATTCATAAATCCCTGGGAGTCCTCAAACCCCTCCTAGTTCAGTGGTGCGGCGGTTAAGCGATGCGCCACTGCCCTGCGATGGCAGGTGCTGCAGGCAGCCGGTGGGGCTTGTGAGACCAAGGTTTCTCTTCCCGAGCAGCCTGTCGCGTTCTCTCATTCATTTACTTTCCACCTACCGCCTGCCATGATCATCAGTTGGCTCGCTATCCGGTGGGCAGGTTGTGATGACGTCGCGTGGTCACGTGATCTAGGTGGCCCACCTGCCTCCTAGGTTGCTCTCTGGGCACCCCATGCCAGAGCCATGCTCGCGATTTTTCGCTCACACCAGAGACGCGGATGCCGATAATAATAATAATAATAATAATAATAATAATAATAATAATAATAATAATAATAATAATAATAATAATAATAATAATATTAATAATAATAATAATAATAATAGGTTTTTGGGTAAAGGAAATGGCGCAGTATCTGTCTCATATATCGTTGGACACCTGAACCGCGCCGTAAGGGAAGGGATAAAGGAGGGAGTGAAAGAAGAAAGAGAGAAGGAGGTGCCGTAGTGGAGGGCTCCGGAATAATTTCGACCACCTGGGGATCTTTAACGTGCACTGACATCGTACAGCACACGGGCGCCTTTTGCGTTTTGCCTCCATAAAAACGCAGCCGCTGCGGTCGGGTTCGAACCCGGGAACTCCGGATCAGTAGTCGAGCGCCCTAACCACTGAGCCACCGCGGTGGGTGATGACGACAACGCCGGCACCGGATTTTCTGGAGAATGGGGCCATTAATGCTATCTTGTTAGTATTGGCTTTTCAATTACGTTTTACACTTCCGAATTCTCTTCATGTATGTACTCTGCTTTGCTTAAAAAATAAAGACCTCGTAAGAGCACCTGTGAAATTATAGGATTTGCATTTACATGTATTCCTTTGAGTCACACACGCATCTATTGCCCACATCCAAATCAGCGGCGTGAGCGCATCCTCCTTGCGTCACAAATTGGTGTGGTTCCAAAATAATGTAATTAGGAATGCTCTCTATTGCCAGTAAAGGCTTCAGTCTTGGCGCATGGGGAAAATTTTGAGCAGCAAGCAGCCTATTTGCTACCTGTGCCCCTACATTTAAATGCCTCTGCAGATTTTGGATAACCGACAGGTTAAAGCTTCGATAACATTGTTGAAACCACATAATACAACACCTTTTTTCGTGTTCTTTTTAACCTCCTTCTAGAGACTTGTTTCCGAAACTTCGAGAAAAACTATGGATGGGTTCTTTTCCTTTCATTATTGTAAAAGACTGCTATTTTAGAAATTGCCAAACTTTGGACAATGTTACATTTGCTTCCCATTTTTTTATATGAACGAAATTCGGTGCACGTCTTTAGCACCTACAAGCTTATCTATTCTGCAAATTTGAAGGTGATCTGCTTCATAGCCGTCAAGAAAAAAAATTCCACAATAAAGCCTCACTTGAGAGTTATCGCGTCCATAGAATTTCTTCTACGAAGCAATAGCTTCCTCATACAGTCGGAAATACGAGTGTCAAACTCTTTCTCCCCTTTACTTTTAGCTCACAAAATATACCATGTGTTTTAAGGAAGACTAAATAATGTTCAAAAACCGGCTTTTTCGGGTAGAAATATGAATTTTTCAGCATAGTATTACCAGTGTTGGCGGACACCGGAAAGCCGGCGAATTAAGCAGTAAGCTGGTTAACTAACTTCTGATAATTAATTTTTAGCTATCACCGCTAGGCAAGTGGTTGCAATTAGAGATTAGTAGCCGATCGTTAGCAATAGCCATTTCAGCTTCTAGAATTTATAAAACCCGATTATCCTCGGCGCTGTGGCTCGACAACATCTGGCTACATCGTGCCAAAATAAATGCGCTTTCGAAAAGCATGCAGGCAAAGCAACCTTTCCAGAATACGTAACTAGTAAAAAAATAACTAGTAAAAAAAAGCCAAATTTTCTCGAGCCACAGCACCAAGGGCAATCGCGGTTTCGAAATTCTAAAAAACTAATATGGCTAATACTAACGACCGGCTACAAATCTATAATTGCCACTAAGCGCCTAACTCTAATAAGTCAAAAGCTAATTATCAGAAATTAGTTCGCCAGCTTACTACATAAAACGATCACCGGTTTTCTAGTGTCCGCTAACACTGGTAACACTATGCTGAAAAATCCATATTTTTACCTCAAAAACCTATTTTTGAGAATTACTTGGTCTTCCATGAAACACCTCGTATTTCTCGTGGCTTTTATTTGTATTCGCACGCCATAACAAAGTTGTGAAAAAGCGCTGTGCGCAAAAACTCTGCCCTTTCCACGACGTCGTTCATAATTTTTTTTCTCCCGAAATATTACGCTCCTCCCAAAACGAAGTTGATAGTGCGAATATTGAGTATTCAGCGCAAATTATATTAGATATTCAAGGAAATTAAAAATCTCAAATATTTACGCTGTCTGACCTCTCGTGCAATCTATGACGCCTATAGAAAGCATCAATTGCAGGCATTGAGCAAAATGTCCCCTAATGCAATTTTCAATAATAGCCGCGCCTAGCAGCTTAAACATTTCCTTTTGCGTGCAGATCGAATGGTGGGGATGTTTAAATTTGAACAGAATCCGTGGCGTCTCTGAGTGCGTCCGCCAATAATTCGGAGGCGCGGACACTGGGAGCCTGTTCACTATCGTCTGATGTAAGCGCTTGCTGACAAACTTCTCGCAACAGGATTTCCGGGTCCACGTGATTACTGATGCTGCAGTGGCTCTTATCTGACTTCTTGTGGAATCCACGCGCTGGAACATGCCGAAGCCGGAACTGACAGTAAAAAACGGTCGTTAATTTGTTAAGGCCGATATTAAGTAGAACGATATGATTTAATTTCCGTGGTTAACATGCCTGTAAGGATATTTCAAGGCAAAACCACCGACACATAAAAACCTCGTCCCCTCGAGTGATTCAACACACTAAGAGCAATCAGTGTTTTTGCTCTGCCAGATTTAATAAAACTCATTATTATTAATGACTCATTCGGTATCGGCGGACACTTGCCATGCATCCCATGCAGCCGTAAAGCAAACACAAGTGGACCTCTTAGCATCTGTCATTGGACCATTCGTAGCAGGTGAGTTGCCAAGGGACCGCTGCGCCCGTTTCCGCATTTGCGCAGCGGCTGCCTGTGTTGTCGCTGTGCAGCGGTAAATCATCGCGGTGCATTTGGCGCTCGAATGTGCACAAAATTCTGGGAAGGTGACGCAAAGTAAAGCCCACGTGCGTAACGTCCACAAGAGGGATTTCCCCTGGTGGCCTTACCTGCACAAAGCATATCTGCTTTTTGTTTGGTGCGTTTTTTTTAGTGAGTGGACATTGTTGGCATTTAACCGTTGTGTGTTTGTCTGAAGCCTGTTTTGAGGCTGGCTGCTCACCTGCCCACGTATATATATAGCGAAAAGGTCACAACTGGTACGATTATCTTGGTTTATTTACCGACTTTTTCAGGCGGTGGACATCAGGGTTTTAAGTTTACCTTAAACCTTAAAACCCTGATAAAGGACTGTCCATCGCCTGAAAAAAATTGGTAAATCAACCAAGATATTCGCACCAGTCGTGACCTTTTCGCTGTGCAAGTTTTCATTGGCCCGTTGAGCAACCCCGACTGCTTCCACTATATATATATATATATATATATATATATATATATATATATATATATATATATATATATATATATATATATATATATATATATATATATATATATATATATATATATATATATATATATATACACACACAACAGTCACCGAAACCAAAGTGCATAAGGGAATGTTTCTTATTTATTTTTTTAATGGCTCCCTTCATAGGTTTGTCAAAAACGAGTCCCTAATCTCCTTTACCTTGTCTGCTATATATATATATGATTAAAACTCGTTTTTGACAAACCTATGAAGGGAGCTAACACTCACCTAAACCAAGGTGCATAGGGGAATGTTTTTTTATGTGTTTTGCTTATCAGTGGGATATTATAGTACTTAGATTAATAAATCGCTTAAAGAAAATTAATTATAAAGCAGCAGAAAAAACAACCATGCCGCCGGTGGGCTCCGAACTCACGACCTCCGAATATCGCGTCCGGTGCTCTTACCAACTGAGCTACGGCGACGGCTGTCCAAGCTGCTGCTCTCGTGGGTAATTATGTTCTTGGGTGTAGCGAACCTTGAGAGTGTTCACCAGCGCCATATACATACATACATACATACATACATACATACATACATACATACATACATACATACATACATACATACATACATACATACATACATACATACATACATACATACATACATACATACATACATACATACATACATACATACATACATACATACATACATACATACATACATACATACATACATACATACATACATACATACATACATACATACATACATACATACATACATACATACATACATACATACATACATACATACATACATACATACATACATACATACATACAAAGAGCTGAAGTACACTTGAAACTTATGCACCAACGGTTTCAGACGATCTAGCATCCTTCATGAGGGCAAGGTAATTTAGGTTAATTGTCTAAATTGGGCTATAAATGGTCACAGTTGTAGCCTAGTGCCCGCAGGATCTGACGGCCAGGCGCCGTTGTGTGGAGATGGACACTCTGGCCTTGTAGTTACTGCTGTGTCACGTTCTGCATTGCATCGATTCTGCTTCATACGTGTAGGTCCACTACTGGGCAGCACTGTGGCAGACAAGTAATCAGGCGCATCGCTGAAGGCGTTGGGTCGCTTTAAGCCGCATGTATGAATATGCGTACAGGGTTTTTGATATTATGAGTGCCAGGGCTATCTGAGGTGCCAGGGCTGTATTGCCCTGAGGTCTTGTAATGTCCGACTTGGCTTGCCAGGTTCCCTCCAGGCAGGGGGAAGATCACCGTTGGTCCAATATTCGTGGATCTCTTTCAACAGGGCAAATTTATGTGACCTGGAAAGTTTCCGAAGAGTTCAATAGCGTACACTACCTGGTCCCTGGGCGCTACTATGGTTGGAGTCCTAAAGGGTTGCCTCCAGTTCGTCTAATGTGAAGTGGACGTCGTAATCTTTCAATGTATCTGATAGGGGGCAAGGCATCCATGTCTTCAGGTTGGGGAAAAAAGACCTTCCCTGCTTTTAGAGCTAGCTCACCCGGGGAGACGTTCAATTTCAGGTTAATACCCAGGGAAGGACAAATCGGCCTTTTGCGTCCAAGGATAGCTCGAAATATGTGCCAGGCCTTCGAAAAGTTAACTGCTTCATTGAGCGAGTGGCATAGCACCTACCAGTCTTCAAGAGCGAAGTGCATAGTATATATACTGTTGAGTAATGCGACCTCTTGAGTAATGCGAGTGAGAGTGCGAACGATGGGATGTTCGGCCGTATCGGCGATACGCCATGGGAGCACGAAGCCCACGATTCCGCAGGCTCAAAAGGTGGGAGTCTGGCTTCGGGGCATCGAATTTCACTGAAAGCTTCGTTGTAGCTTTCTTCTTGGCATCGCTGATCGGAGTAATGAGCTCGTCTACTCCTGTGGGGACGCTCACCTCACTGAGGATCCTACGGAAATCGTCCCATGAGACGTGCTCCTCTATTCGATGGCGTTATTGCCGCTGTAGTGATTTTCGCCCTCGAGGGGCCCATGACACCACCACGGGATAGGGATCCCTGCCCATGACATCATCGACCCGTGACCATAATTGACCGCAGGGGGGAGGGGGGGGGCTTTGCAGGCGTAAGTGAAAAGCGCCCTCTCCGGCCGACTCACCACAATTGATCGGGTAGGCCGGTCACCCCTCCCATTGAGTAGATGCGCGAGTAGCACGCTTCCTCTTCAAAGAGGCCAGTTCTGCACATGCTTTGTACGTGTTCGCCTGCATGCAAATATGTTTGCGCAGTCGTGTGCTTTTTTCCCCATACTTGAACGCTGACGAACTTCAGAGGACTAGGAAAATGTACACTCTGAGATGCGGGTTCAAAAAAATAGTGGACAGAGAATTTTTATGTTCTGCAGTGGAAACTTGGAAAAAGGACAACTTCTAGTGGATCGTGTCCGCTGCGTGGAGCAGAGAGGTAACGGCGAAATGCGTGTCGCGAGTAAGTGACAAGATCACCTACGAGGTGGTATTCGAGGTAAATATCTTTCTTTTTTGTTTTGGCATGGTCATTTTCTTAAAATGCTTAATTTTGTTGGATGGCTGAGTAGTTCGGTGCACGCAATTTTGTTGGCCAAATAATTAGAATTTCGTTACGTGTTTTCCTAAATAATAATGAAAATAATCTTTATTACAAAAAAAAAATAAAGTGCCCTTAAAAGGCTGAAGAGAAAAATGAAAGCACGCACGAAATGCGCCTACCAGCTGCTCGCTCATTGCTATAATAGAAAAAAATGCTCTAGTTTGGTTAATCACTACCATTGAGTAAGCGGTTGGGTACATTTATTTTGCGAGGAAGACTGTATTTCTCAAATGTATTGACAGCTGCTCCGTTCTTGCCCATGGACCCGGTGTTAATTATGCTGCACGAGTAGCACGTGAAGTTGGTCACGAGCTGGTCGCTTGTTAACCCGTTGGCACGGTATACGTGACACTGCGGATCTGGTCAGGGCGATTGGCCTGTATAGGTGTCGTCTTTCGAGACATTAAGAGAGACTGTGGTCCGAGAAGACGATCTCTGGCGTGCGTATGCGACATGTCGACTGCTAACTGATTGCTTCTTCAAGGGGCCGTATACTTGAAAGCTGGAGTGAAAATTAATTTTTTTAAGCTCATCGGCAATGGCTCCGTGCAGCCAGTGTGCCTAGTTGTCCAGGTGAGGTCAGCTTAATTATCACACTGTGTTTAACACTAACTGGATCACCAGCTGCCGCTTTGTTCTTTAGCCTAACAGGCTGCCAATCATCCTCTTCATAATGCTCATTATCAGCAATGTGACCGATTCTGCCCATTGTGGTGACCATGGGCGCCGAGGCAGAGTCCCGCGATCGAAGATGCGCATCTGCGTCGCGAGCGGCGAAGTTTTACACCGTGTCTTTCGTTAACAAAGCGAGCATTTTCTTGCGCTATCTTAGAATTTCCTAACCTCCTCCTGGCTAAGTTGCCTGGCAAATTTCGAAAATGGAGAAGTGCCAGAACTTACCTGAGAAAGGTTAGTTCCAGGCATGTTTTCCGTGGAAAGAACAGAGAAGGGACTGGATACGGGTGTCACCGCAACCACTTGGCTGGAATCCTCATCTGTCATGTCGGCTTCAAGCACGGCGATAGATTGCGCTGCGTTATCTGTGCCGCTGCGGAGCGATGTTGTCGCGGCGTCTTACCGAGGCTGCCCGGGAGCCATGTTCGCGCATTCGGCGGTAGGCGTGTCCGATGTATCGGGATCGTTTCCTGTGGTAGTCTTCAACGCGGAAGCTTTGAAACCGTTGTCCACAGGTGGCCAGGAACACAGTGGTGGTGGTCCACCCATATCTGGGAGCCTTGCCCAAAAACGCCCGGACCAAAACGCTTCAAACAGTCGGAGCGATGCGAACGTGCATCTGGTCGAGAAGGCTGCTTGCAGCGCCACATCCCGATAATCTTTGCTAGGTCGAAAAGCGAGCTTCAATGTAATGCTTGCAGCACTTGCAATGATCAGGAATATGAGATTTTATGTCGAAGAATGAAGAGGGCGCTGGCGCAATAAACCCGGTGCTTGTCTGCGCTCGTGCTGTGTGCTTTTTTTCTTTTTAAGTCCCGTCGTTTGCGCAGGTTTTAAGTTTATCGAATGTCATACCAACTAGGCCCCCACCGCACTCTTCTGCATTTTATTGAAGCGTTATTGCACGCGGGCCATGTAGTTAAACTCTCCGTTGAAGCAGTTGAAAACGACTGTTTTCAGACATTCCGCCCGCTTTCAATGAATTCTTGGAACGAGCACTGAGCCAAGAAACGCTCCAGCAAGTTCTTACGTCGTCGCCTCGCGGATCACAGATACGATTACCTCGTATCGCTCGGACACTCGGGAATGTTGACGGATGTAGTAACTTCAGGCAAAAGTTTTCTGGGCTCCTTTCCTGGACTCGCTAACAAAAAGCACGGAAAAGCGTCGATGGAGAACTTGCCTAGTATCTTGTAAACCGGGGAAAACGCAGTACTCGCGCCGCCGCGGTGGCTCAATGGTTATGGCATCATCATCATCATCATCATCATCATCATAAGCTTGACTAAACTCGAAAGACACGGGTTCGATCCCAGCTGCGTCGTTCGAACCTCGATGGAGGCGAAATTCTAGACGCCCGTGTGCTGTGCGATGTCAGTGCACGTTAAAGAACCCCAGGTGGTCGAAATGTCCTGAGCCTCACTAGGCTTTCCTCATAGCCTGAGTCGCTTTGGGACGTTAGATCCCCATAAACAATACAAAGTGTTATCTCTTAAACTGCGTGCGAAAAGCAACAGCGGATGCTGCCGGTTGCTTCTGCATTCTTGTAACTTAATTGTACAGGGTTTCTCCTTTTTATCGAATTGATGTTATAGGGAAGCTGCACCACTTTTTATTGTGATTTCCACTGCGGCTCCGAGCAGTGCATTGCGGGCTGCAACAAATGGAAACAGCAGGCAGCCGCGTTTACGAAATCCTTCACGTGACGTCACACTAAATACATGAATAAAATAAATATTGGCGCTCCTGGGATTCGAACAAGCGGCGGCGCGAACAGCTCAGCTTCGCTGGCTCCTGCAGGAAAGCACTATGCTATCGCCGGAGCCGTTCTCGCCTCATGTTGTTGTTGTTGTTAGCCTATCAAAAGATGGCACATACCCACACTGGGGGATCGGCCAAGAATCGGGTGGCTATTCACCTGAACGCAGTTAACAAAAAGGAAAAGCACGTGGGAGCATAACACCGGTGAATTTTTCGTCATGAACAGAAAAGGGATGAGTGTTTTGATTTTAAAATTTTTAGAATAATAATAAAGAGAGTGATTAAATATTAATGATTTAGTCAAAATGTAATAATTGATAGAAAAGAAAAGGAGCTCATGTTAAACTGGAGCACACTCTCGCGCTGTGCATTCCGCGTCGTCTTCATCAACGTCCATCTGCGCCGCGAAGAGATCCGACCTCTTTAACCTTGATTTGAAGAAAATAGCGCCAGAGCATGCAAACCACGAACAGACAAGGACGAGACACAATTTTCTTCAAATCAAGTATGCACCAACTCGCCCCAAAAGAAGTGTTAATGCAGTCTCTTTAACCTTGATTAGAGCTTATCTTGATGCTAATATCATGGCCAGACGTTCCGACAACCCAGCAAATCAAACCCATGAGCCAGTCAGGCTAAACACATGCATTCGCAGGTCTATTCGGTTGAACTGCGTTAAAACCCTACTGTTTTATT